>NC_139631.1:27616018-27641018 GCF_964638095.1 Poromitra crassiceps | reverse complement strand
TTAGTCGGCCGCTGACTATTTCTTTTCTCAATTGGACTTGAACCCCACCTCCATGAGCACCTCTCCTTTTTACATCTTTTTTCCCCTTTCTACAGAGTTTGAATTATCCTTTGAGTATATAGAAATAGACATTATGTCATCCGCTCCCAATTTACCTTGCAGATCCTAATCAAAAGAAGGCAATGCCTTGCCATCTTGCTATCAGCAGCCTCATTCACTGTGACAGCAGGCTGTTAAAGATTCATCTCTGCATCAGCATTGACTGAATTGACAAAAACTATATGAAGTGATCGATAAGTTAAGCGGAGCCAAGATGGCCACTGACATGACAGTTCCATCGGTCCCTGGGATAGGATCAATACATTGACTCTGCTTGTGGATACTGTCCTCCCGGCTCTTCTGTGCCACACGGTCAGAGACTGAAGGCTGTAACATGATAGCTGTTCTGGCATGTTTGTGTCCATTCTCACCCAGCCGGGCGTCTAACAGTAATGTTGATTCACCCACTGGAGTATGTAAATAATTCAGTGGTTATGCAAGGGATTGTGTCTTGGCTGAGGCTGTGGCAGGCAATGAGAAACTCTCTCTGCTGCTAGGCAAAGGAGGATTTTCAATTTTCTCATCCTCCTCTTTGCAAAGCAGCACACTTGACATTTTGTCATTCCAATTCAAGGGCCATCTTTGAGTAAGCCTCCCAAAATCAGTTCCGTTCTCCATTTACTTATTTGGCAAACAGCAGAGGGAATGGAGGACTCAGCAGGGTAATTAGCACATTGTTGGTGGAAGCGAAGCTACAGATGTAGAAATCCTTTATTTCTAATCGATAAGGAGCTTTGATCCTTTTCTGAGTCTTCTGAAAATACCAAGCTACAGTACTACCGTACTTATTTCGCTAAAACTGCTTATTCCTATATAGTTCGGATCAGCACAGCACAGCAGTACAATGGAAGCAAGAGGGGAAAACTGTCCTTACACATACTTTACATTATGCTCTACTGCTAAAGTAATTTTTCAAAGTCTGCAAAATGCAGTGATTGCTATTGTGATTGTTGAACCCAACAACTATCAACTATTTGAAGCACAGCGAGGTTTTTGACATATTTGTTTGGGCCAATATACTTACATGTGTAAATGAATTTGCAATGCAAATATATTCACATTCATACAATGATTCCATGAATTAGTTTTTGAGTTGAAACCTCGACTAGAGCTGTAGGCATAAATCATCATGTAGCAATAAGCTGCTGGACTAAACACAACAAGGACTTGAGTGTAACATCTTCATCCAGGAGATGAATTATGCATTTTGCAAGGTCACAAATAGGTTGGCTGTTGTGAATCAGAGCCTATCCTTCAGTATATCTCAACCTGAGCAGGTAAGAGGTCTCTCCCTACCACCGCCACCCACGTTCGTCTCCATAGAAACCATGAACCTCAAGGGGGCGTGCATGAGATAAACACACAAACAAAATGCAGATGAATGGTTTTGTTCTGCATCTTTACCACTGTTAATTACACACTTGTGGGGAATATTTATCCATATGGTTCCTATTAACACACCATACGTTTTTATCTTGGAAAAAATAAAGGACATACTGTAGCACACAGAGACACAGACACACAGACATAGTGATTTTTATTTTTATTATTTTTTGGTTCTAGCTAAACATTTGCATGTTAGTAAGGGCAGGGCACACAAAACATGCTTTGATCTGAATTTGATTTCAATAGTTTGACAAGAGAACTATTATTTGAACCATGTTCCATGAATAACTCAATTATTTCTCATCGGTGGATCAGCAACTCCTACATGGGTTGTGTGGAAAAAAACACGTCAGAAATATTAATCACACGTTCAGCTCAACCAGAACAAAAACAAAGTGACTGAACAATCACATAGCAGCTGTTGGGTGGGGCGGTGAGATGGGAGTTGTGTGCTGTAGAAGTAAGCAGAACCACTGACTTGAAATAAAGCATGTGCATGTTGCATGCAACAGAACTATGCAGGCTGTTTGGATCTTTCCTACTTTTCAACTGCAGCTGGCAATGGCTTTGGTAAGAGTCACTTCCCAAAAGCTACCTGAGGAATTGCAGCATGGTTGATGAGTCGCTTTTGGAGTCAAAACTATAGTAGTAGGCCTACTAGGCTATACAATGTGTGTGTGTGTGTGTGTGTGTGTGTGTGTGTGTGTGTGTGTGTGTGTGTGTGTGCGTGCGCGCACACGCATGTCGCGTGTGTGCACGCGTGCATCTGTGTGTGCATGTGTGTGTGTGTGCGCGTGTGCTTGCATGTGTGCGCATACAGTAGTCTTTCCCATTTTCTATGGAACACATTACAAATTTAGTAAGAGCACTTTAATGCACTTAAGAGTTTAGCATTCAGTGCTACTAATGCATGCAAATAAAGGAGGCACTTGGCTGATTATTTGTGAGAAGTACTGTGCAATGCAAGCTTTATAATTAGAAAATCGAAGTACAAAAACGCTAATAGAATAAAGGCTGCTTATAATGACAACAACTTGGACTGCATCAGTAATACCACTTTGGGCACATCAGAGGGTCAGGATGTCAAAAGATCACGTAAATAGGTGTAAACCTGTCGCAACCCACAAAGCTTTTTCCAGAACATGATGTATTCCCTGTTGAACACAATACACCTCACTGACCTACCACCTCTCACCCCTAGCTCCTTCAAAATAATGCACATTTTGCAAGACTAGTCTGATTCTTCTCTATCAAATCCCAACCTCTCAGTCTCCCTTTGTAGATTTCTGTCTGTCTGTCCGTCCGTGACCCGTCCATCCGTCTGTCTCTGTCTATGTCTGTCTCTGTCTGTCTGTCTATCTGTCCCCCCCAGCCCCTGCCTGCCTCACGTACACAAAGACACACATCTCTAATACTCGAGAGGGCCGAGAGTTTCCTGCCGTTTCCTCTCAGTGCGTCCGTCATAGTTTCTCTTTGAAGTGTTTCTCCGTGTTCCTAAGCATTGTCACCCGGGAGAGATGTCCCGGTGTCTGTTGTAGGTCAGACTGAACATGAACATGTAGCAGTTAAAAGAAAACATACTGGTGTCAGATACCATCCACCTAGCAGACTGCAGGGTCACATTGAAATTCTGTACAAGCCATCTACACTTGGGGCAAAAGAGTGTGAGGCGGAGATAGATGCCTTACACGAGTGTCTATATTTCAAACACTCTCTCTCTCTCTCTCTCCTGGTTTGATAGATGTTTCCACGATGGCATTGAAAGGGACAGATGAATAATGAACGGGTTTCAGTGGAGTATCAAGTGACTTTCAAGAATTGTCTCAAGCAGCATAAAATTCTGTCACAGTGTAATAAGATTATGTGAGAGTAATAATGCAAATCTCGTTCTGCTCTGCCTCTTTTGGTTTTTAAGTGATCCATCAACATCATTATGTTCAAGTAGCAGTGACTGCAATACTTATTACCACCATAATACTTATTATAATGTAGTAGGTGTATGTACTAATTGCCGGATACTTATTATAGATAGGTCATTCATTATTCTGGATATTCAGGCTGCTTTTCACCTGCCTCGTGCACATACAGTACAACATTATGTACATACTGTATAGTGCACGCTAACTAGCCCTGCATATGCTAACAAAATGCTTAAATAATCATAGTTGTCATTTTCAATGTTGTGTTGGAAAAGCTTGCATTATAGGCAAATAAGCCAATAACGTCAATCTTATGCAGTAAATAAAACAGTGGGGGAGGCTCGCTGACTCGCCTGCCGCGGCTTGGATGGCCCGGGGAGACGGCGGGAGGAGAAATTAAATCTTCGTTCAGGGAGAACACTACCACGTTTGTCCACAGGGGGTCGCTAAAATCAACACAAAATGAAAGTTCCTCTTAAATATGGCTGTAAACGGCATGACCATGTCTAGTAGTTCATTTTGAACTTCATGCAGCGAGGGCCTTTTCTACAGTACTTCAAGTCTGGATCGCCCATTTTTACAGTGTCCCTTTCAAGACACTTGTAGGCTAGATGAAAGCACTTACTATGTCTGCTGTATAATCATAGGATGTATGGGGTAGAACTACATTTCACACAGTATGTATGGACCCCATCCCTGTGTGCCAGAGACACGCTAAGGACAAGTGCGCTTCAGGTACTGAAGTCAAGCTAAAAGAATAACACGCTATTCTGAGCATATAGGTCTCCATGAAGCACAGTTGTCCCAGTGAAAGATGCAGGGCTCCACACAGTGAGTGAACTTCTTGCAACCAGCCCATTCACTGTGTGTTGCTCACTAAATGTTGCATCAGTGATGTCAGTGCCTCCGTGTGTGTGTGTGTGTGTGCGCCCCATTATGATATCACTGATGACATCATCAGTGTGTGTGTGTGTGTGTGCCCCCCTCACATCACTGATCAGGCTTGTCACAATGCCTCCTGTGTGTGTGTGTGACATCACTGATCAGTCTTGTCTCAATGCCTCCTTGTGTGTGTATGTGTGTGTGTGTGTGTGTGTGTGTGTGTGTGTGTGTGTGTGTGTGTGCGTGCATGCGCCCTTATGACATCACGTTTGACATAATCATTGATGACATCATCACTGATTACCTCACTGATGACATCACATCATTAGCTAATTAGCCTAATTAAAAAAATCCAGCTCTGTCAGGTCACCCGCACAGGTGCCCTTTACACACCCTGAAGGTTTCAGCCCGCTCGCACGTAAAACGGCATAGCTGTGGCCGAACACAGAACTTGAAACAAACATCGCCCACATACAGTACTCAATTTTATAGATAGATAGGTAGATAGATAGATCGATAGATAGATAGATAGATCGATAGATAGATAGATAGATAGATAGATAGATAGATAGATCCATAGATCCATAGAGCCATAGATCCATAGATCCATAGATAGATAGATTCAGCATTGAAAGAACATGTGGATGGCTGCTGGCTTCCCTGTGTCTGGAGAACGGTGTTAGAACAGCTCCCTAACATCCTATTGTTAGAACAACAGGGAGAGTTTGGCTGAGATAAGCTTTGTTTTCTTATCTCTGCATCTGTCCTAGGGGGTGTGTCCTCGATATCATCAGCCATCGTAGTTGAGTACAGCTGCAGCTAAAATGACTTCCCAATATAAACACACAGAGGACATTATGGATAGCTTCACATTTTATCACAAGTTGTTACATTGTTACATTGTTACATGCAGTGATCATGTGTTTGCTTATTTGACAGGCAAACAATAGACCTTATTCGCTAACCCCGGACAGCGCCATATTGTTGACATACCGTCCTGCAGCTGACAACTATAGTAACGGCCTTATTGTCGTTTCTGTTCCAATACAAAATAGCGATAGTGATGACAGCAATAAAAACCCCAGAGTTGTTGTTTGTATGCTGCCGTTAATGCCTGTAATAATAAACAAAAGAAAAAACGAGGTGAACAGACTTTGCTGTGAGGAGCTGTCAGAAAGTTTCACCTGTCTCTCCTAACTATCCACACATCTCCTGTGCTGCTGACGTATCCTCCGTCTCGCTCCCTTCACGTCTGTGGACGGTAGGGGTGGGAATCGCTGAGTAGCTCACGATACGATATGGTCACGATACTTGGCCCTCGATAAAGATATTATCACGATACAGCGATTCTGCGATAATCGATATATTGGAAGACGATACATCACGATACCTGTGTAACTGAAGAGAAAAAATACCCCTAAAAGGCAAGAAGCAGGTATTATGTATTTATTAGCAGAATTGACATGAACTCTCTCAGAGTTCACTCACTCACTCATAACATTTTCGATACCACGGAGGAAAAGTTACACATTAAGTCTTTTTATTATTATTATTAAAACAAGAAAACCTATATAATCTATCTACCTATATAATTTCTAAAAGTAGATATTAATGAGCAAACATTTAAATTCATGTAGCCTACAGTATTTATGTTTTTGTTTCAACTACAAACATAAATAAACGTCAACTTGAAACTATGTTTCAACTACCACACACAGCATAATATTTTAGCCTGTTTATTTAAAAAAAAAAATTTTTTTTTTTTTTTAAATAAACATATCGATACTTGGTGCCAGTGTATCGATAACGTATCGCAAGTGGAAATATCGCGATACCGTGAGTATCGATATTTTGTCCCACCCCTAGTGGACGGTAGAGATAGAAACAAACCACGAGGACTTTATTGCTGTCATTACTACAGCCGTGTGTAACGCAGGTCACCATCCGAACACAATTGGAACGATACAGGTAACGCTAATGGCGGCTAGCTTCCTATAAACTCTGCTCTTACATAGGCTGTCACTTAAAGCGGCTGCGCTATGTCAACAACATGGCGGCAGTGACATGTGTATGCCCGTATGTGAGTGACATCAATCGAATAAGGTCTATATGCTTGCTGTCTGTAGGCGAATGTGATAAGGAGCATACACTGGCAGCCAGGTAGACCCACCTACTCCCCAAGATGAGCTAGTGTAGCTGTTGAGAACCTCAGGTGCAATGCATGCTGGTACATTTAGGCCCTATGAGACAGGAGAAGCCCTATTTCTTTGTCAATATGACTCTCACAGAAGCGGGTAGAGTTTTAATGGCCTACAATAGACCACCAGCGTCTGGACGCCCACATAATTAGGCGAAATGCTCTTTTAGAAATGACACTATGGTATCCATAGCTGACCTTTTCATGACAGAATCTAGCTTGTTATGGAAAGATGACTTGCACCTTGCTGGATGAATATGAAAAACAATAATATTATTGCACACATCATGCTGGAGACCTTGAAGACACAATCATGCTACTAGACAGCATTTTACTGCACAATGCAATCCTCCCCGCTTTGATGTGTGTGTGTGTGTGTGTGTGTGTGTGTGTGTGTGTGTGTGTGTGTGTGTGTAGGTGTGTGTGTGTGTGTGTGTGTGTGTGTGTGTGTGTGTGTGTGTGTCTCTGTTCTGTTTTCCACTCCTCACTTGCTGCTTCACTCCCCCCTCGCTGCTTTGCACTCTTGGGACAACATGTGAACAACACAACAAACTGGTGGCGAGAGCCAGGGGAATTGCTGTTGGTGATGTGTGTGTGTGTGTGTGTGTGTGTGTGTGTGTGTGTGTGTGTATGTGTGTGTGTGTGTGTACACGTGCGTGTGTGAGTGCGAGTGCGTGTGTGTGTGTGTGTGTGTGTGTGTGACTGTCCTTCTGTCGAGTGTATCCATATGGGCGTACATGGGGAAGTGTGTGTCTGTGTGTGCAGGAGGGACAACACTCACAGTTTGTGTTTCTATGTGACTTTGTGTGTGCTTGACCAGTCTCCACACAGTTCAAGGGAGGGATACACAATGGTGGCTTTTCCCCCACATGCTACTTTCATGCTACCTACGATCCTTTGGAAGTCCCTCCCATGAACCAGAAGAGTTTAGTTCAGAGGACAGATCTCCACAGCGAGTGACCCATGCTCCCAAGGATTTCATCACAGTCCATTTAATGGGGCCATTGAGGCTGGGCTATGTGGGCACTTACCGCATGTCTCCACCACTGCACCTACACCACTGTACCTACACCAGTGCACCTACACCACTGTATCTACACCACTGTATCTACACCACTGTACCTACACCAGTGCACCTACACCAGTGCACCTACACCACTGTATCAACACCACTGTATCTACACCAGTGCACCTACACCACTGCACCTACACCACTGTACCTACACCAGTGCACCTACACCACTGCACCTACACCACTGTACCTACACGAGTGCACCTACACCACTGCACCTACACCACTGTACCTACACCACTGTATCTACACCACTGTACCTACACCACTGTATCTACACCACTGTATCTACACCACTGTATCTACACCACTGCACCTACACCACTGTACCTACACCACTGTACCTACACCACTGTACCTACACCACTGTATCTACACCACTGCACCTACACCACTGCACCTACACCACTGCACCTACACCACTGCACCTATACCACTGTACCTACACCAGTGCACCTACACCACTGCACCTACACCAGTGCACCTACACCACTGCACCTATACCACTGTACCTACACCAGTGCACCTACACCACTGCACCTACACCAGTGCACCTACACCACTGCACTACACCACTGTACCTACACCAGTGCACCCACACCACTGCACTTACACCACTGTACCTACACCACTGCACTACACCACTGCACCTACACCACTGTGCCTACACCACTGCGCCTACACCAGTGCACCTCATCACTGCACCTACAGCACTGTACTCTCTCTGCAGGAGACACAACATGGGGCTGTGGGCATAGAGACACTGCGTAACGCGTCATCATTCAGAAGCCACGCCCAAGATGGGGGAAAACACAAACTCCCGTCCAATCCTGGCGTTCTCCTATGTCGCGTGCATGGTCGGGTCTTGCACAAAAATATCGTATATACAGAAGATGAACACTCCAACTTACTTCATTGACAGCAACATCCACATTTTTCTTCTCGCCAATTCTCAATGTCTTCCTTGTTTTCCTCGAGAGCACAAAAAAACTTTAACTGGCGATTTTTTACATTTGTTGTCTGCGCAGCCCACCACACAACAGCTTTTAGCTATGTTTAATTCAAGGAAAATGATGCCGCTGGTGTGTGGAAATGAACGGAGCTTTTCCCCCGTGATGGGCATGGCCTATTTCATGCAGTGTCTCTATAGCGGCAGCCACTGCTCAAAGTTGTCCTTTCCGAGGACACCGCGTAGTGCATGCTTACACCTGCTGCTACATGGCACATGTTCTCTTCATTGTTAAAGCTATCAATATCCTGCTCCCTCAAATGAAACCTAACACGTCCTCTTTCAAACAGATCACCATGTCCTTCAAAAACACCCATGTGCTGTATAATCGAGCACGTCAAGCTCGGGCCAAAGTGCTGAGTCCAAGAAACCTGCTCTCTGCAAACTGGGCTGACTCCCTTTGCCTTTTCTGCTTAGCCTTACACTTTCTCTGCATGCAATATTTACTCAACACACGGGCCTTCACCACCAAGACCAGAAGATGCACGTTTCTGATTTCCCTTTCCTATTGGATTTGTGCCTGATTAACATTACTCGCCCGTTGAAGAACCTATCCATAAAGTTGTCTTTCATGATAAATGGGGGGCCGTGTAAACAGGGGGTATGGGATATGCAAATCACTTCTTCTTTGGTGTGCCGCCTGGTCCCTAGTCAGATCTCACATGGGAGGACTCTCCATGTCTTGGATAGAGAAGAGAGAGGGGGGGTAATATGAAAGGGCTTCCTGCGGGGGTTTTGTCCACGCAAGCATGTTACACTGGGAATTAGCTCTCCAACTGATGCAGCTGGGCGGTTGTTCTATCAAAGGGAACTGCAAGAGGAACTCAATATACGATACTCAGAAGTCTGATTCATTAATGCCATACATGGCTTTGAATATGATGAGCCATTTCGGGTGTTTGTATGACATGGGTACAAAATAGGATCCCTGTACTTGTGGCTCACACAGTTACAATAAAAGGGCATTGCTGCTTCAGCTTTGCACAGAGTCTGGGTCGTGTTTGAAGCATGTGCTCAACGAATGATCATAATGAGGATTTAGAATTCCTTCAGATTCAGATGCTGGAGAGTACATCAAAGGATGAGGGGCTGCTAGCGGAGTTCAAAATAACATGGACAGAATGGACTCCTACAGGGTCATTTCCGGGAATTCACAGCCTACTGCAGACTGGGAGAATTCCTCGGTAGATGAGGGTGAATGTATGGGTCACGGGCGGAGCGCTAAAACCAAGTAAAGATTGACTGATCGACGGTGTCACAGGGCTCAACAGAGCGGAGTGCAGATGGGAAAAATTTAGTCTCTCTCTCAAGCCAGTCTATCGCTTCCACAATCTTCAAATGCTCCAGAGACAGTCTGAACTTCAGCCCATTACAATTTGGACAGAAGGAGTTGTCATCTTGCAAAGAAAAGAAAACAATGTTTCAGACCGGGAAGTATTATACCGATGGTATTCGACCAATCGGGAAACTCGGAAACTTAACCAAGGCAGGTGATTGGGGGAAATGAGTGGATATCCCGCCTTAATTTGACCAGACATCCTGCCTTAATTTTTTGGACTTTGAGACTGTGAGAGCTACGAAGTGCAGGTGGGAGCATTTGTAAACTGCGGTAGCCAATGCGTCTGTTTTGAGAGACTAGGAAAAATGGACTAAAATTATGAAATTGATAGCTACCAGGGATGAAAGAATTAACATGCTTATACATGTTTTGGGCAGTTTATTTTGTAGGCTACATACTGTATTTATTGTGTTAGGGAACTGCTAGTCTCAACGTCAGACCCATGAGAGTTCTTACACTGATACAGTACATTACTGCATGCTGCATACGTCCATGGGTCTGGGACACTCCTCTCAGCAAACTGGTTTCGGAAGTGACCCGTTCACCTGGCCAGTGATTGGTTAGTGGTGGAATCACCCTTCACCAATCAGTATAACGATTTTTGCGATCAGTGACGGCACGGGAGGCGCAGCCCATTTTTTAAACCACTCTCTTATTGGTGCTACAACCTGTCACTCATTCAATTGCAACCCCCCCTAGACCCGCCCTAAAATACCAGCTGTGGCTGTGAAGGGGCACAGACTCATTTCTGGGGAGAGACTAGGGGAACTGCAGGCTAAGAATCCAAAAGAATATATATAATATAATATTGAGAATATTTTCCAGGAAGATTTGGTAGAAAAGGTGTAATATGGAACTGTTCATATTGTATTTGCGTAGTCTTCTTAAAAGGTGTAATCTCTGTTGTCCTTTGCTGTATATTGTCTGCGTATTTATGTTTGAGAGAGAGAGAGAGAGAGAGAGAGAGAGAGATAAAGAGAGAAAAGGGATAAGACAGCGTATGAGATACCGGGAGACAAAAAGAGAGAGAGAGAGAGAGAGAGAGAGAGAGAGAGAGAGAGAGAGAGAGAGAGAGAGAGAGAGAGAGAGAGAGAGAGATAAAGAGAGAAAAGGGATAAGACAGCGTATGAGATACCGGGAGACAAAAAGAGAGAGAGAGAGAGAGAGAGAGAGAGAGAGATAGTGAGATGGTTTCTATGGTTCAGAGTGATTAGAGAATCACAGCAGCACCAGTTGTCAACTGTATTGAAATGATTTGGCTCAGAATGCAGAGATGGGCAGGCTAGTTTGGAACAGGCTCTCTTTCTACTTCCAAGAAAGTGTCTTGCTGTATTTAAGACTGTCGCGTCATGCAGGAGCACCGTGGTGTATGGTCTGACCAGTTTCCAGAGAAACATAAACTTCCACTAAACCTCTGCAGACCCCCTTAAATCATGCAGACTTGATCCTGACTACTTTACTACCGGACCCTTTCCATCAGTAAATCAAGTCAAAGTTTATCCATCCTCAACATCCATGATACTTAAATACAGGGGGGGGGGGGAGAAAATGGAGAAGAACGTCTGACCTGATATTGTTTGAATATAGCAGCGGAGGCCGACTGTGGAAGCAGCCAACACCTCGACTCTGTGAAAAATGGAAGATATCTATGATGTGTGTCTGTTTGCTTATTCATGATTTATTCATTTTCCTCCCTTGGCTTAACATGCCAGAGGCGTTTTGCTTTGGCTATCTCCAGGCACAAGAGCATGTCTGTCAGCCAGCCAGCAACATTGGAGAACCAAACAGGCTGCTTAGCTGCCATCTACCTTTGTGGGAAAGATAACATGAATATTGCCATATACACACTCACATACATGCACATGCACTGCTCCACATGTAGCCTACACGCGTGTGTGTGCACACACACACACACACACACACACGCAAACGCACGCATGCGCCCGCGCACACACACACACACACACACACACACACACACACACACACACACACACACACACACACACACACACACACACACACACACACACACACACACGCACGCACGCACGCACACGCACACAAACACATATTTACATTGTCCATTACAGAAGATAATGTTCAAAATAGCTGTAATGGATGCAAGAGGCATGATCTAACTTTTGTGACTCAGTATTTCAATGATGTGTATGAGTTCTGAATCATCTTTATGATTGTATGTTAGAGATAGATAATCAAATCAATATAAACTCCAATGCTGAAATGACTCCAAATGCGAGCTCTTTGATGTCCAGGGTGTTTTCTTCCCTTCCACCAAATGCTGGGATAGGCTCCAGGGCCCCCGTGACCCTGAGTAGCTGAGTAGGAATAAGCCAACCAGCGGTTATGGAACATGAATAAATGAATGTTGGTGCTGCAGATTTGTTCTGTGTATGAGACCATGTGATGAATAAAATGTAGCTGCAGAGATTGGGTAACAAAGCACAAAATAATGTTAATCCATTCCATACTTACTGGTACTTCCACTGAAAAGAGACAAACAAGCTTCAACTGAAGCTATGTGGAAAGACTCCACTATGCAACAATTTGAACGTGTATTGCCTATGACAAATTGCGGTGTTCATGAGTAATACCTATATTACAATTTTAAAATAATTTAATTTAGATAAAACAGGCATATTTGTAACATAGTAACAAAAGACAAAAAGATGTTACAATATGTCAAATGAAATTACATTAGAATGTTGTGCAAATCTTGCCACATAACTCAGCAGTGCTTATTTGTGTTTGTGGCTCAAGGCTCATGCCATTTTGTGAATTTTGAAAGTGTCTTTCCACAAAATGATTTCTAAGGATGAAAGTCACTGTTGGTTCGGTGCTCCGCTGTGGGAAGGGACATTGGCTGAGAAGTAGCCAAACAGTACATGATTGAATGATGATTGGCTCAAGCAGCAATATGAGGAAAACCTCTTATCATGTCTAAACACATTTTCAATACTTCACTGCCTAATACAGCATTATTGTGCCAGGCCAACATTTGGGTTACTCACATTACAGAGAAAGAATTCAAAGCAATAGACTCTAGCCAGCATGACCATAATAGGTAAATGAATGAATCGTTATAAAGGGAGGGAGTGGGCTCTGTTTTGGTTTCAATTTTTGTCCCACCAATTGTGATGTCACTTATGATGTCACAATGGCATCATCACTGATGATGAGGTCACAATGGTTGTCTGTAATGCAAGGAAGCTTAATATTGATTGTTTAATTAGGTATCTCATTTTAATATAGGTGATTAAAAAATAACTTGTTTCAGACATCCTCATTCTTGAAGGTAGCATCGCACGCGACAGGTCGCACTGGTGCTGCTATTTCCATTGAATAGACAGACCTTTTCTGACCAAGCTTGATGAAGTTGTTTCCCAAAGCATTTGGCAATAAATTTATATAAAACTGCATGGCTGATGGCTGTTTTCTCTCACTATAATCCAAACAGGTCGAGGCTTCACAGGCGAACGTTTCATTGTTTTTACACTTTTAATTTTAAGGCGAAAAAGGGAAATGGTACGTGTGAAATGATAGAATTGACAGACCAGTGTCAATTCAATCTACTCAAACCATTTCCCGTTTCGGCCTTCAAATTAAAAGCATGAAACCAAGCTAACTTGGAACGTTGCATTTGACAAACAAATTGGTAATGTTAGTGGGGTCCACCCGCTATGCCGACCACCCGCAATGCCGACCACCCGCAATGCCGACCTTAGGTTTAGGCGTGGGGGTGGGAGAGGTTAGGTTTTGGGTGAGGGTCTGGGGGAGGTTAGGTTTAGGCATGGGGGGAGGTTAGGTTTGGCGTGGGGGCTGGGAGAGGTTAGGTTTTGGGTTAGGGTCTGGGGGAGGTTAGGTTTAGGCATGGCATGGGGGGAGGTTAGGTTTGGCGTGGGGGCTGGGAGAGGTTAGCTCCACCGACACGCTGCTCGCCGCCTCGCTCAGCTGGTTCTGCTTGTGGGCTATCGGCATTGCGACCTGTCGGCACATAGGCCTGTCGGCACATAGGCGCGGCACCGGTTGACGTTATTGACTATTCTAGAATCAAAACGAAAAGAAAGTGACAGATGTGTGTTATTTAGCCAATGTTGTTTCACTTTTTTCTGATGTGGTCGGCTTTGTGGGCTCGCCATTGTGTCGCCATTAGGGGCTCGCTCGGGCTCGCTTCGTTCTTCTTCGTCGATTGTAAGGGTCGCAAGGTATCATGGGATATTCTAACAAAACAAAGGTACCATGGTATGGTTCCTCGAAAATTATCCATAGCCAGGTACCTAGAAAGGTTGCAAATTCAGTGAACTTATGTATCAAACTGGTTTCAGAGAGCCTAATTACAACTTCTTACCTAGAAATGCCACCTAGGCTATATTGTTCGTTCACTTGAGAATCAGACAGGCCCAATACATCTTCAGTGATGTCACTCAAGCAATTGTGATGTCATCATGTCTATGACATCATCAGTGATGTCACTCGAGCACTGAATGATGTCATCAGTGATGGTCACTCGAGCAATTGTGATGTCATCAGTGAGTGATGTCATCAGTGATGCGAAGTTGGGCAAATGGGCGCTGCGCATGCCGAGTGACGTCACTCGAGCACTCCATGATGTGATCAGCGATTGTCACTCGAACAATTGTGATGTCATCAGTGATGCGAAGTCCTCTGACTAATGGAGCAGTTAAAATGGAAAAGGATAGTAAATTCAAACAATTAAATTAGATGGCTGAACAACATTAAGTTTTGATTGATTGATTGATTGATTGATTTTTACAGTGTGTATATGAGATTGTTATGAAAATGGAATATTAATCCTTCATTTCAATGGTAAAATATAAATAAATAAATAAATAAATAAATAAATAAATAAATAAATAAATAAATAAATAAATACAACTAGCAGAATTTGAGAAATTATCCCATCAAAAAATCGGACACATTGTGGTTTCTTGAAAGCATCGTGGACTTCATTAACACGGCCTATATATCAACCCAAAACACAAAGGAAATCAATTCACCACATGAATAAAACAACAATAATAATAATCTGCCATTATCATTTAAATTGCACGTATAGAGCCTGCAAGTATGAGACTGATCACACGAGTATGAATCATCATCCCTGGCTGAAGGCTTCTCTCCACTCTCAACTGCCATTAATATTGCATGGTCCACTTTTACAGCAGCCCATTTGTCATGTGTCATGGAACTCCACACACTCTCACATTTATAATGTTTGTAATGCCTGAGAGGCTGGCCAGCACAAAACCAGAGATATCTCGCTCACGCTGCTGTAAAATTACAGCTGGTTGTATCTTGACAGGTTCATGACCACTCAACTAATCTGGCTGTCTTTATTTGTCTTGCATAGGATAGCTATTATGTAATGTGGACATGATTAAGTCACGTTTCTTTTGTTTAATTTTGAATAGCTGACATGACAGATTACTGATGGGGATTTACACCAAGCAAGAGGACAGGAATGTATGTTATGTATTGTATGGCAATAAAGCAGAGATCTCTTGTAGCTTCATGAAGATTTGTCAGAATTCAAGTTCAAGTGACAAATACAGTCATAGAATCAACAAGTATTTGGTAAACCTATTTTCTTAGTTTAAAAATAATGCAGGATATATTGAGAAACACCAAGGGCTTACACTGTTCTCTGTACAACCTGGCACCTTCGGGGTATTTCATGAGGTTATCTGGTAGCTTCATGATAAAGGTGATTAATGGTTTTATCTAGTGGGTATTTTGCTTATAATTATAGTGGACTACTTTTGATGCTAAACGGAACCTAATTTTACAGCACAGCCGTCCTCACATGGAAAACTTAACCCAGTTTTAAAGCCAAATGGCTGGCTTTTCGTGTTAATTAACCGACATTCGACTGCTATTTTCAGCAGACAGTGAGTGAGTGGGGTGCATACAGTACTCTCCGACCTCCGTGGCAAATCCCTCGCCTAGTGAAGCTGACTGATAACTGAAAGGTGGCTCTATTCAAGTTGTGTGATGGAATCTGAAAAGTTGCTGGAATTCTATATCTGGATACAGTATCTGGGTGTGTATTTCACCTCTTGCAAATTGGCCAAGTAAAATCTTAATAGCACATAATAGCCATACGTGCTTCCACATAAAATCACTCATGAAACAGAAGCTCTGAAAAGCCATTTGTTTATTTAAGTGGCTCAATAGGTCGACATAATTAAAGGAGAATCCTGTTTTTTTTTACAACATGGACCTTATTTGCAGCTTTGCTTTATAACTCAGCCAGAAAAGGAATTTTTGATAGTGATGCACTACAACGTTATAATGCGGCGAGCAGCGGCCTAGAACAGGGGAAATAGGGGCATGTGTAACGCATGCATTTACGTCCTGTAAATGGTTTATTTTCTGCCACACAGCAGCTCATATCCTTATTATATCATAGAGACAATGAGAAAATGAATGCTGTATTTACTTTGCTGCAGCCAACGTGTTCACCCTGTCTCTCTCTGCTGTCCGTCACATTGGTAGAGATAGAAGGTCCCATTCCCCCCGCTCCTCAGTTTGTAAACCATATGGCGCTATTCCGGCTCAAATAATTATGGGCGGCCATCGAATTCAAATGCATCGTCCATTTTCTCGAAATCAGAGGAATATCAGCCACCCTACGGTGTTTACCATGCCATGGACTGTCATGGTGTCTTGATCAACTGGAGATGAGCTCTCAACTCTCTTGATGTGAGATGCTCACGGGACAAGTTTCACAGCCCCCAGATGGAACAGAAAGCACTGGAGGCTGGCAGAGGTAAATACAGTGGTCGGTCACATTTATGCTAGTATGATATAATAAGGATATGAGCTGCTGTGTGTCAGAAAATAAGTTATTTACAAGACGTAAATACACACATTACACATGCATCTATTTAAAAAGTTCCTTTTCTGGCTGTTAATATAAAGCACAAATAAAGCTGGAAATAAGGTCCAGGTTGTAAAAACAAAATTGAAATTATCCTTTAATGGCAATGAAGATGTTTAAAATGTTTTTCTCATAATGATGATTGTGCATTTTGACCAAATAGAATCTTTTCCCCCTTTTCGTTTTCCTTTTAGAACATATATGCTTGCTTCATGCTCTCTTCTTCACCTTCACCACAGGGGTAACTGAGCATCATTAGATTGTATGCCATAATCATAAAGCTAAGAGACAATAAAAAAGAAAGTAGACACATGCAGAGATGGCTCCACCATTACATTGGAGCCTGGGCCTGTTTATTGCAAAACACCTGAAATATTTGAAATGGATATTGAATTCACTCCCCTGGAGATTTTTGATGAAAGGATCTTAGCTGGAAATCGAAGTGTTTATCAAATAGTGTACGTGCCTGGCAGCAGCTAGAGAAGTTGGGTTTGGGATGACCTTATAGATTCCCATGGCTCCACACTTGGCTGGAAATGAGAGAGGATGATAGATGGGCAGATGGGCGTAGAGGCAGGGGGCGAGAGTGAAGCCGAGGTATAGAAAGCAAGGCTATCATGGGGAAGAAACAGGAGACGGAGGAAAAAAAGAGGGACATAAAAGGAGAGAGGGAGTGAAAGGGTGAGATGGAGTGGAGAGAAAGTGTGTGTGTGTGTGTGTGTGTGTGTGTGTGTGTGTGTGTGTGTGTGTGTGTGTGTGTGTGTGTGTGTGTGTGTGTGTGTGTGTGTGTGTGTGTGTGTGAGAGAGAGAGAGAGAGAGAGAGAGAGAGATGTGGTTCACTACATCTTTCAGTTTTCCCACCAGTTTCCACACATGTGAGAGTTCAAATAGACCCTGACTTAATCTCTCAATTGTCTGAACTCTACAGACTCATATAAGGGAGGGGGGGAGTAAAAGAAGATGTGTGTAGTGGGCGTTGCACATTCACGCCTGAGACACAGCGGACTGTAGTAGAAAACAGCGTCATTTTGCTGGTCTCCTGGAATCAGATCCAGATACAGTACATGCAGATGGCCAAATAGCTTTTTTTTGCATTAATTATGCATGCAATTATGTCATCCTGATTGCATGGTTCATACATAATGTGATGTAATAACAGCATTGCCACACGCTGCAAAGTAAATCACATGAAGCAATCCCAGTAAAGCTCATATTACTGACAGCTCAAAGGGAGCGAAGTCATAAAAAGCACATTACAAACCCATATTACAAATGAGTACTCCACAGTGTGTTTGTGGAAATTATGGATGCAACTGTGTTAAAGAGCAGTCTGTGAGCGGATCTCTCAGGGGGCTCGATGCAGCTGGGGCAAACTGTAAGGTCAGGATGAAACAATAGTGAACACTGGGAGAAAAGTCTGTGCTCAAACTCGTTAATCCATCCCAAAGACACTTTAAGTTGTGCATTGATTGCGGATTGTCGGAACTTGTACACATTTGGAAACTCAGCACACCTTTCGTTCCATCAATCAGGAAGTAGTGGTATATGTAGTGATGCTTCACCTCTAGAGACAAGCGTTCTGTAAGCTGTAGCAGTGCAGCGGCAGATTGCAGCACAGAGGATCGACAGTGTTGTCAAAAAAAGAAAATAAGAGCATACATATTTTTTCAGTGTCCATAGAAGTGGCTGCTGCTTTGCGTCCATTCATTTCATCAAGGGCACTGCCAGCAGCCACGAACAAAAGGATTGTGACTGATCATCTCAGTCCTCTATATCCTCTCCGATACCTTTTCACAATCCCCCGCCATTCCACTGACATTATCTCCGGCTATTTAAAAGATAACATCATTGTCATGCTTTTCAAATCGCTGGGTTAAAAGGGACATTGTCGTCCTGGAAAACACCGCTGCCATCAAGATAGAAATTCATTGTGGGGTGAAAGTAATCACTGTGGGTCGTTATGTGAGTAGTGATTATAATTTTTCTCCGGGATTGGCTGGATTGATTCGATGCCAGGAAATGTAGCCTCCAACAGTGCAGAACAACTCGAGCGCTTTACTGATGGGGAAATTTGATGTTAGGGTTTCCTTTATCCCCTGCGCAAGTATGGCTCCAAAACAAAATTGAAAAACCCGATGGAGACGTATAACTTTTGATTGAAATGAATTTGGTTGGAATAAGTTAGGGCTGGAAAGCCATGGTACAGCACATGCACACAAATATAATCAACCAACAAATCAATTAATCAATCATTCAATCAATCAATCAATTCAAACAATAGCTTTTTACAGAGCAAACACGCACACACAAACATACACACAGTCACGTCACACACACACATGCACGCGCGCGCACACACACACACACACACACACACACACACACACACACACACACACACACACACACACACACACACACGCTCAACATTGAATTAATAACATTTTGCCCTGGGGGTAGAAAGGAATCCATTGTAATTAATACAGTAGGCCAGAGGTTTTCAAAGTGGGAGGCGGACCTCCCCAGGGGGCTCCACACAGGTGCAGGGGAGGCTCAGTGAATGGAAGTGAAAAAAATATTAAATTAGTTATTACATTAGTTATCAAAAGGAGATCACATAGAATAACCTAAATGTGTGTGATTTGATTAAAGTGATCGTTCAGAGATACAGTATAGCAGTTTTGGGGAATTTGACTGTTTCCCCCTGAGTCTCTCCCAGAGTCAGCAACAAATAAATGCCTTCAGACAGACCTTTCTTAGGTATTTGGTGTATGTCAAACAGCAATGTCAGGCTATCTCAGCTCAGGTATGGGATCAAATACCATAATAATGATCATATAGGCATGCAGGAATTGAGAGAGGGGGTCACCTTTTTCCAAGCTGTGTATGGGGGGAGGCCCACAGTCTCAGACTTTGAAAACCCCTGCAGTAGGATATTGTGTTATTTCTAGATTTCATGTCTGCAGTGTTTATAACTGATTCGCTGGAAAAATAGCTCCAAATACCCTCAAATTTTGTTGTTTCGACTTGTTTTATTGAAACAAATTGCTTAATTGTGCAGCTAATCTAGCTAGCTAGCGATAAACACATTTCACTTCCTACTGTATATGTTCTTCACAATAAAAGCATCCCGTTAGTTTGTCAGGGGAAAGCTTAGAATATGAAGGAGCTGCAGCATGGAATGGAGTTACATGCAGGTAACTTTCATGTTGCAGGAATCAGGCCTTTGGAACATGTGTTGGAAATACGTGCCGCATTGTCCCTATTAGAAGTCACTATATCATCAATATGATTTAAAATCTGTTATATTATGGTAGAAAAAAGTGACATATTGGGGCTTTAAAGTGAGGATGTGTTTATTTTAATGAGTCACAAGTACCCCCCCCCCCCCCCCACACACACACACACAGGCCTAGATAAATAAAAGGCTCTACTACACTTTTCCCGTAAACATTATTATCCTGTCCTTGAGCGCAGGCATTATTCCATTGAAAGCATACACTTTATATGTAAATGCCAGAAATGATGATTATGTTATTCTAATGGAAATAGCCCTTTAATATTTTATAAGTTAAGAGTGGATGGCAGGAAACAAATCTGTGGCTGTGGCATTCAACCTCATCCCATAACGCCTGCCATGACTACTAACTCCTGCCTGTGTTTGTTCCCGAGGTAGGCTATACAGTAGACAATACTATAAGCTGGGTTTGATGTGATTTTTTTCTTTTTTGCTCCAGATAAGTGACTGTTACACTCCCTTAAATTAGCATGTTTATTGCTTGCTGTGGCCCTGCCATGCCTGTTTGCATATCAAGCTCTTAGTCCGTACACGCACCCTCCTCCTGCTTGGTTTGAAGTTGTGGAATTGTTATGCACACATTAAGTGGAACTATCCCTCCTCTCAGAGCGACAATTGTTCTGGTGAAATATTGAGCCTCATATTATGCTCCATTGACTCTTCCACATACTGTATAAAGTGTGCTCTCTTGGCCTAATTACACCACTTTCACAGCCATGAAAATGTGCAACCCTATTATCAAAGAAATGTATTCGATCAAATATTTCCTTCTTCCTTCCTGTTTTATTCATTGAGAAGGTGTGAACACAAATGACAGAAATACACACAATTACATTGAATTGGCTGGTAATAGTCTATGTGGGAATTTGCAAATTGATACAATTACAGTTAAAGGAATAAGAAAATGCCAGAGTTACGGGAAGGTTAAAGTAATAATCTGCCTCATTTCCTATAAAAACCTAGCCTATTAGCTGGAGCGCCCATCCAGCTGTGGTGGAAGGTGGCGGTCCGGAAAGCTGAGGCGGAGCTCAACACTGCTCTAATCAGAATGCACTCAACCGCTGAGCCTTACATTCTATTGGCTCCCAGATGTGTCACTCAAACGAGGGAAGGCAGAGTTCGCTCAACACTGAAATGTACCTATGTACAACAACATGACACATGCACTAGCAGGATTGAAATTATGCCGTGTGTGTGCCTGGTACCAATAGAGCTGACAATTAGTTTGCTTATTAGTTATTGCCATTTTCCACCTGTAAAATATCATATGTATATGTATGAATATGCAGTGATGATGACCCTTGATGTTTTCTCTCTCTTGAGAACGACAAGAAAAAGCAGAAAGAAAATCCTCCAATCACAACAGCAACCTCCTAAAGAGTGACACATAGGGCTGTAAGCAACATCAAAGAAGGTCTACAGCTTGTCACCCTACACCCAGTTCATGACATTTGCTGTTCTCAACACCCGATGTCAAGGCTTTCCTAGGAAAAATCCACTGGCTCACAGGAAACAATGCGTTTTATGTTTCCAGTAGCAGCACCAGTGGAGTGGTTTGCCTGGAATAAAAATAAAAGAATGTGTAATTAGCATGAGCAGCGATAGCCATCATGGTAAACAGACAAAGAAAAGACTGGTAGGCTACATGAAAGTCAAACTGACTCATATAGAAAACCAAAGGAAAAAGACGTCACAGTGTTGGAAACACTGTTTGACTGCCGAGTGATCTGTGTGAAGTGCACAGCAAAAACACACAAACACCGAGGTGATCTTTATCACCGAAGACGTGGCCAAAATAATAAAAACAGAATCTTGTGGATTACCACTTTAAATTATATATGAAATAAGGTCGTATTTGGTCATTGAATATTTATACTTCTTTAATTGTCTCTCCCCCTTCCCCCCCATGGCCATTAAGGAGGAGGGTGTGGTCTCTGCAATCTTGTGTGTTAATGGAAGCTTAATTGCGGTGCGAGGAGATGTTTATCTCCCCATAATCGTCTGAATGATTGTTGCAGAAAAACCTCATTCATCTTCATAAACCAATAATGACTTACAGTATACCAACCATATGGGGCCCTGACAACAATAAAGATGAGCCATTTTGAGTGCAATCTTCAACAATGCCAGGGTGATCCTGCCACAAGTGAAATGCAAATGATTGATTAATTGAGCTCAGTATGAAAGCGCAGCAATGAATATCTAACATAACGCTGTTGACAGTTCTGTTATAGCACAGACCTGCATTTTACCCTGGGTCATCAAAGTCCCCATTCTCTCTGCAGCATACTCTGCTGCAACACTTTGCTGCAGGAGACGGAGGGGGAGTTTTACATGCTGCTGGGTCCCTCAGGTATAAGAAATGAGGTCACGATAATATTATAGAGAGATGAGAGATTTCTTTTGCGTACAATACAGTAATTTATGCAGGTTTTCAGGGTCTTTCTCCGCACAGACTTGGGTGTTCTATCTGAAGACCCCCCCCCTCCCCATTTCCACGTGCTTAAAACAAATCAGTCCTTGGGAGTATATTTTTGGCATAGCTGAGCTGTGATACAGTTAATGAGAACAGAGGAACAATGGTTTCCCGCAGCTCAAACATGTTTTTGGCTTGAGGTGGAAGTCCTTGAGAACACTGTAAAGTACAAGGAAACCTAGTTCAAATGTCATAGCTGGCTGTGACACTCTTGCAACCCACAAAAGTGATGATAGCAATTTAGCAATTTTGCCTGTTTGCAAAAAAACCCCAAAAAACTGTATACCAAAATGTCAAGACCAATAAAATTCCAGATTATCAGTTCGAGGTTTCTTGTTAGTCAGGTATATAGCCTACTTAGAATGTTGATATTTAATGCTGTTATGCTTTATGATTCATTGTTGTTACACCTTTTTACTTGACTATTAGCAAACTCAACTCTGTGAAACCTACATTATGCAACTGAGAAACCAATATGATTTGAAACAACTCCCATGAAAAAAGTTTGCATTTGTCCTAGTTTGCACTGTGCGGCATGCAAATGCTGTGTGTGCATTGCAAATTAAATGATAGCATGCGGTGTGCTTATAATGCGAAAATCTGCAGTGATGTATAGCTATATCAGGCTTGACTTTTTCTAATGCTGTTTAAAAAGGGAGAAAATATCATTGACGATGAATAAGTAGTGAGTTCACCTACAGTATGGAAGCACTGCAATTGCAAATACTTTTCAGATTTCTTCGTGTGCTATTCACCTTATTCACCACGCCCACTTTTTCTCTCTTCCGCGTTCAACGCAACGTATTTGTTCTTCCGGTTCAGCGCTAGTTGGCGGTCATTTTCAAAATAAAACGTCAGTATGAATAAAGTTTGGCAACATTCAGAATTAAGCTACACTGCGGCCAACTTCAGTTACATGTTCATAACGTTACTGCTGCGAGGAGCCGATGGTACCCGGTCGGCATTTAATGTTAGTTACAAAAGCACGTCGACCGTGTTTTCTCACTGCCAGTAGCCTAACTACAGTAGGGTTTGACAGATAGCTAGTCCGACTGGTATCAGCACAGTCAGCGCTCCCGGTCCTCGCTGCTCGTTAAAGATTTCCAATAGGCGTTATTCTGATAAACTGGTCAAATATGTTACGTTCTCACCCGACAAATATTAAAACTTTAAAACAGTTTGGTTTTTTTTTTAGCTTGAAAACAGCTTTTTGGCAAGTCTAAATGACTGCGGTAGGCGTACTCTAATTCCGTGTTTAAAACCGGAAAGACCTTGTATGGGCAAAGAATAAGGTGAATAGAGCCACATTTTCAGATTCAGGCAAGGCATACTACTTCATAATTATCTAGAAGAGATTTACAAAATCATTTCTCCATTACAGTACAGCAAAAGTAACAACACAAGTAGCCTAAGGAAAGGATCCTTAGCCTTGAGAGAGTTGGGAAATAGATTGTGATGAAGGTGGTCATTTGGGCCACAAACATTGTTGAGATTACAGGGAGCAATCCAGGAAGTGACCTCACCATAACAAAGACATAATGACATCAGGGAATACATTATGTCATCATGTGTGTACTGAAGCCCGGTGGGGAGCTTGACACAGTCAGGCGTTTGAAAAGACTTAGGATTGTTGTTTGAAAGTCTTTGTAATACAGAAACTCAAAGACCACATGAATCATAATAAACCTCGTGAGCTGGACTTGGGACCTCTGACTGATCTTTTTTTTTCTTGCCAAACCTGAGTTTCTCTACATAGAAAGCAGAATAAAGCAGAAATACTCTGGATTAATCAAATATGACATTTCATTATAATCGCTTACAAGGTGAATCAAGGTGAAAACTGATTTTGTCTATTCAATTGACTGTTCAGTCACGAAGGGGATACAGACACAGATGAAAGGGAGGAGGCTACAGTTGTTATACCTTGAGACAACTGAGAGATGGGATGTGAAAAAGCGAGCACAGCTCAACCTTAGGAAATGTTTCCCCACATTTGGCACAGTGAGTGAGCAGCACAAGCATGAAAACAAACTGTCAAAGTTCCTCATTACGAGGAAATAGAACTTTGACAGTTTGTTTATATGAAATATAAACATATGAAAATCTCAATTCAATACAAGGTCAAAAAACAATATATGAAAGAAGCACGGAGACACTGCTGGCATTCCATTCTAATGCTGTGCAATGTTCCTTAGAAGAAGACTGACATGGCATACAGAATATCCACATTAGAAAAATGAGGCTTAACCTCCCTGTCTGTCTGCGCTGTCTGGGACATTCTGAGACCAAGACGAAAGTCAGACGGTCAAGCAGCTAGACAGAACCAATTTCAAGTTCCATAATGGACTGTCGCAACAGTTTTGGTCACTTTGTTGGCTCACTATCACGCAACAGATGTTGT
>NC_139631.1:27528518-27611018 GCF_964638095.1 Poromitra crassiceps | reverse complement strand
GGCTCCTTTCCCCTAGCCTATCCCATCTGTCTAATTCCTCTAAATCTGGCTTCTAACGGCCAACATTTTTTGCAGCCCCCTTACTGATCACCCCCCCCCCCTATCACCACACACATCCCTCTAGACATTCACCCAAACCACCCCTTCGAATCCTGACTCTCTACGACCTTCGTATCCCTAACTACAGCCCCTTTTCCCCAGCCCGACCCCTTCCTTGACCCCCACACCCCCTCCCACCACCCACATCCCCCTAGTCACTCTCTCTAGCCAACCCCATGAAACCCGCCACGAGCTTCCTATCCCTAGCTATGGCCTCTTTTCCATAGCCCCGCCACTTTCCCTCACCACGCCTCTTCCCACCACTCACACTCCCTAGCCACTCCCCCTACACACCCCTCGAATCTCGACTCTATAACCTTCCTATCCCTATAGCTACGGCCCAATTTCCCTAGCTCTGCCCCTTTTCCTCATCATGCACCCTCCCACCGCCCATACACCCCTTGAATCCCAACTATACGACCTTCCTATCGCTAACTATGGCCCCCTTTTCCTAGCCCCACCCCCTTCCTTGATGGAACGGACAGAACTTTTATCCACCAAAATCTAACAAGTTCATCTTGAGTGCAAGTGGACGTTTGAGCCAAATTTGAAGAAATTCCCTCAATGCGTTCCTGAGATATCGCATTAACGAGCATGAAAATGGCGGTAGTGAGGTCACAATGACCTTGAGCTTTGACCAAAACAATCTAATCAGTTCATCCTTGAATCCAAGTGGACGTTTGAGCCAAATTTGAAGCAATAACGTCAAGGCGTTCCTCGGAAAGATGTACGGACGGATGGACAACCCGAAAACATAAGTGACACACCCCAGAGGAAGGGTAGCCTGGTAAACCAGCCCGTCACGTGAACTCACTTTTCATTTGGTTCTGCGTGACGGTCTGGCCCCAACTCTTCACCCAGTCCTTAGCAGGGGCAAGAGCATGGGCGGGCAGTTGCCTTGACAGACAACTCCTTCAGCCAATCAGTCGGATCCAGTCAAAACCAAATCCACTCGGGAGAATGGCAAAAACATGTTTTCCGTCGAGAAACTCTGCGGTTGCGGCGATACTCCTGTACTTGATTGCTGTTATTGATTCTATTTCTGCAATAACTGCACTTTATGGCTGTTTATACTAGACAAACGCTGACATTACTCCTCAAGGTGGACAGGCAGGGAGACGGCCATTATTGTTTTGTTAGTGCAGTGCTAGTGGCGTTCCTGATTGGCCAACTTGCGCTGTCAATCACAGGGCAGTCGCTGATTGGCTCTTCCGCTTTGCAGCTTCTGCTTAACACCCTCCCAGGCCTTGGGGCCAGACCATCTCGCAGAACCAAATTAAATGTGAGTTCATGTGAGGGCTGGTTTACCAGGCTAGAGGAAGGGACCAAATGTAAGCCAATTGTAATTCTCAGAAAATTAGAAAATAGTTTCTTTAAAAAAAAAATTTGCTTTTTGTTTTTGCCATTAATACAAAAGTTTAGGTTTTGAACTATCCATTCCACATAAAATGCAGCCATTTTAGAACCAGTAAATAAGTGTATCTTGTTAAAAAAAAGTCCTTGTTGTCCAGTCCCCCCTTACCTGGCTGCCTAGGTGTGAAAAGCTTCTCCAACTTTGAGGGCCGTTATCTCTGAATGTGAACATTCAAATAAGCATATCTCCCTTCATTCTTTTTCAGATTACAATGTGTGACACATCATTTGAAAGTTTGCAATCTGCACTTTCATAATCTGTAAAAAACTGAAAAATGACCTCCGCCTACATGTGGGTCAAAATGCCAGCAGCTGTCACAAAAATCAAGGGGAAATAATAAGTAGAGCTCGGCAATCTTATCTAAGTAACTTTTGTAAGATATTTTTAATGGTATAATGAGTAAAATCAATTAAAAAAACAGTCAAGCAATCAGAAATGGCGGGGGACAGACTAGCTGCTAGCTATTACAGTGGTGAGGACTGAATGTGCCAAATAATTAAGTAACGAGGGATAATTAGGTGGCCACGATGGAAGGAAGGCCAGAATTTAGCCAGGGCACCAGGGCTAGACCCCTACTCTTGTGAAGAGTGTCGATGCGATCTTTAATGACCACAGAGAGTCAGGACCTCGGTTTAACATCTCATCTGAAGGAAGGTGCTCACTCACAGGACAGAGTCCTATCTCTGCCCTGGGGCATTGTGGAGATCATGAGACCAGAGGGAAGAGCGCCTCCTACTGGTCCGCCAACACCACTTCCAGCACCAGTCTCCCATCCAAGGAGTATCCACAGCCAGACCTCAAGTGTCCTTGAGGAAAAGTTTCTCAAATGAGACGTATTGCTATTACCGGTATGATTCAATTACATAGAGACTGAAAAATGTAAGTGCTTGCATGTTGTATCTTCAGCAGCAGTGGCCTAATTTAAGAACTGCTATGTTGTTTTCCCTGGTGGTACCAAGGGTGACTGAGGTAAAATGAAAATGAAACAGAACAAAAATCAATTCAGATAACATTACTGAAATTAAGACCTCAATGTAATGCAATTATGTGTTTAGATAGATAGATAGATGGATAGATAGATAGGCAGACAGACAGACAGATAGATAGATAGATAGACAAGTAACGCTTATAGTCAGTCAAGTAACACTTATTGACACCATGCTGATGACACTGGCACACTGTGTGTGCAGTCGTCATCAACGTGGTAGCAGTAGCTTTAGCTTCAAGCAGAGGACTTTATTGAAACTTTTATGGTGGCTTGGACATGCTTCGGGGCTAACCAAGCCCTCTCTGCTGTTACTGTAATTTAGACATCCACCTCTTTTGTTGCACTGTAAACGGTTAAACGTTACAGTTACGTTGTTACCTATGTCATACGTGACATTAGAGGAATTATTTCACCGATAACCGTGTTGTGATGCTTCAGTGCATGTAATTGAATTGAACACATGCACCATGGGTCTGTACAGGATGTGTGCTTGCTTTATTCTCTTGCTCTGGAGCTGTGGCGGAATGCGCTCCTCGTGTTGAGTTGCACACCTGCCTGTAACACACTTCATGCCTCAGTTGACTCACTTCTCAATTTCTCAATTGTCTCCATCGTCTCAATCCTCCGAGCTGTCTCCCCCTCTTTGTCTTTGTACTCTCTTCATAACTGAAGTGGAATAATGAAAAAAGAAAAAAGCATTTCTGAATGTACTTGACTATATCTCATGGAAGGGCATGCAAATATGTTGTTTTCTCAGTTCTGTAGTTGTTGGCACAACATTGATCACAGAAGTATAACAAGTTAGCAAGTTATGTATTGATGATTCCCATTCTCTTACATTGCCCCCCCCCCCCACACACACACACACCCTCTGGTTGCAGTCAGGCAGGGTACATCATTGGTTTTGGCCCTCACTTTTCTTCAGCATTCAATATGCCCAGTAGTTCAAATTTTTATAGAGCTTATGTGCTGCGAATGTAGAGTCAAAATGCATCCATTCACCCTGCTGCCATAATCATACAAGTGATGGCCGTCTATTTTCTGTTAGCAATTAGAGTACATATCAACAATGGGGGAGGGGTGGTGCTGGGGGATTCAACATCTCCAGTTAAGGTTCAAAGCCTGAAAAGAGAATGCCCCTAGAACCTCATTCTATCATTCACTCGACTGTATGGCCTATTTCTGCACAATCCTTTTTTCCATTATGGACAGATAGTGAATAATAACTCCACAAAATAGAGGGGAAAATGAAATTCCTATTAGCTCTAATTACTTCTCCCATTTATCCCTGGGAATGACATGAAGATTAATGAAGCTCTCCACTATTTTAAGCAAGGTTATTTAAATGAGTGATTTTACTCTCCTTATATCACTGCATTAATCTTAGCAGAAGACAGGGATGGTTCACTTTTTATATATATATATATTTTTGTCTTTTTTAAATATTTTTAGTATTCTTTACCATGCCCTTTAAATAGCGTCCATAAGAAAGTGACTTGAACTGAAATGGCAGTTCATGACAGAAAAATGTAAATTGTCTGTTGGTGTTGGATAGAATCCAACCATCGCTTTCCAAATTTAAATTAACATAATAGCTTTGGCCCCTGTTCTTGTGATCAGAAGTCTTTTAAATCAGCCTTTCTGTTTGTCCAAGCTCATGTCATAGTAGGCAGGAAGTAAAACCCAGCCAACTACATAAATTATGACCAACTGTTTGTTTAGGTAAAATAAATAATACTTCTACTACTACCACTACTACTAATAATAATAATATAATAACAGGCAGGGGATAAGCAGGGATTATTCTCTCTAAAAAGTATAATTTTGCATCTACGTTGAACATTCATCTACAATTTACTGAGTTATAATTTACAGAGTGTGCAATAAGTTAAGCCAGTCTAAAGCAATAAAGAAAATTTAATAGTGACTCATGTGCTTCATAAGTTAGAGTGCTGTATGAATGGGCTCAAATGCATACTATGCTAAAACTGACTATAGAGGGACCAAAAACTGCAGTAACATTCTTACCCTCTTGATTCTCTCTCTCTCTCTCACTCGATTCATCTCGCTTGTGCACCACTGACTATCATGTGCTTCCTCTCTTTTGCGGCTTTGTTGATGGGGAAATTCACAAAGAGAAGAATCTTTGTGTTATATATCTGGTAATGGCTGAGTGGAGCAGAGATGCCAGGGGAAAGTGCCTTCCTACGCGATAACATTGTCATGTTAGATTACCCATCAGCCTGTTGGCACTGCCCCGCATCTCCTTGAACCTGCAACCCCACTGAAGAGCAGCCAAGCGCTAATGGTGTTTTTCTACACAGTGCAGTTGTCTACATACAGTGCAGTGTGATATCATATCTCACTCACTATCGCCTATTAAAGCTCTCTTTTTGAAGTATGTTTACCAGTGGAGATTATTGTGTTCCATTGGCAATCGCTCACTTCGTAAAAAGTATGCCCAATGGCAAATAAAATGCACACATTTTCCCCTATTCAATAATGATAGATTTGTTCACTTTAAACAGCACATAAAAGCAACGATAAAAACACAAGCTGTTCAAAATTCAGAAGTAGAAGTCAGGATTACCCACTGGTGTCTGATTCCCCCTGCCCTTTTTGTCCTGTAGGCATCATTTCCAGCCTGAGGGGCCGTGATATAATTTCTTATGGCATGAGCCAGGGGCATTTCTAGGATTTGAAGAGATTGGGGGTTTAGCCCAGACCTCTTTATAGGGGCGTCCCCCCCGGAGATACCCCCCCCCCCCCCCCAACAGGTAAATGCACAATTTTCAAGCAATTTGAGATGAATACTGAAAGACCTAGACCAGTGGTCCTCAAAGTGGGGTACAGGGACCACCAGGGGTCCTTGAGAGGGTTCCAGGCGGTCCCCTTAGCAAATTCATGAATTGTTAAACTTCAGCATTACCCTATTTTATTTACATGAATGCAATTGGAGAACATAGAACAATTATTATATTGATAGTTTCACTGTTATATACATTACAGATAGTGATGGATTTCTGGACAAAATCACGTCAAACAATACAATAAAACACAAACATTTGGTTCCTGAATAAAATCTTATCAAATGGCGACTCTGTGGCCCTAATGTGTAAATTAGGGGTCTTTGATATGAAAAAGATTGAGAATCATGGCCTAGATCAGGGTTAGGGTTGGATGGAGGGCCGTGGGCCAAAAAGTAAATATTGATGTGGGAAATTACATTATTAAAATGTATTATACTTTAGAGACAATTTACATTCTAAATCTAAAATAATAGAAAATAATAAAAACACTCTTGTATCCTTTTAACAGTATTTTTATTAGTTTGATTTAGAGTTGATTGAAATAACACATAGCCCATTTGAAAGGGGAAAGACACCTTTCTGACTGAAAGGCTCTGGCCCTCCTCATACAACCCATTCTCATTCAGACATCTTGAGGTGAGGTCAAAGGACCCCTTTGAAAATAGCCATTACAGTTTTCCCCTCGCCAAAATGTAGCCTAAATTTGGAACGTTATTTAGCCCCCTTCCCGACAAGGTAGTATGACATGGTTGATACCAATGGATTCCTTGGGTCTTCTAGTTTCATGTGGAATAAGTATCATCACGCTAGCTTAAAAAATTAGCCCACCACAGCCTTTGAAATACAATAATATCGGCTGCAGATTTTTATTTTTTAGACCCGGGGCTATTCATAAAACATTGGGGGCTATTAGCCCCCAATGCCCACGCCTAACAACGTCCATGGTATGAGCCAGCACCATTTTTTTTTTTTTTTTTTTAGTTTGCAGCTCTACAATGTATACCACATATACAAGTAAGTACTGTAATTTGAAGAGGAAGCAGATGTATACATGTACACACACATGCGCGCGCACACACACACACACACACATGCCGCACACACACACACACACACACACACACACACACACACACACACACACACACACACACACACACACCCACACACCACACACACACACACACACACACACACACACACACACACACACACACACACACACACACACACACACACACAGACTATGGGCTCTATTCTCCCCCTGGCCTTAAATTTGCATTCATGGCTGGGCCCAGCGCTATTAGTGGGCATGGTCACGCACATTCCATAATTTTTCCTTGACGCTAAACGCCAGAATGCGCGGCGCTAACCATTTAACCACGCCTTTTTAAGCGTAGAATTATTCACAAGTGTTGGATTGGTGATCTCCAGTAAACCAATCACATTCTTCCCTTCCCAGCTCTGATCCGCGGAGTGACTCCAGTCCGGTCAGAAAAGCCCTAGAAGCAAAAATCATGTAAGTCAGGAGGGGATGAGAAGATGACTGGCAAAGATGTGAAAGAGAGAGTGAAAGAGAGCGAGAGAGGGGGAGATAGAGTGAGAGAGCAACAGAGAGAGAGAGGAAGAGAGGGAGTGAGAGAGAGTGAGATAGAGGCAGAGAGAGTGATTGAGAGTGAGAGGGAGAGAGTGAGTGAGAGTCCTGTGAGTCAGTGAGAGAGAGAGAGAGAGAGAGAGAGGGGGAGAAGTCTGTATCAGACGAGCATGCAGACACAACTGAGAGTTGCTTTGGAAAGGCATGTCCGCAAAATAGGATAACGCCGTGGGTGCATCCCCGACCCCTGCGCACTGAATAAGGCCTGGTTTTGAAAAGCGTTAACCGCAAAATTAACGCCCGTTGGGAAGATCGCTTTAGGCTGGTATTTAAGGCTCAAACGCCCATTCTGGCCTATTCTGGCACTGCGCCACGCCTCTTCAGCATAAAGCACATTTCGGGCCATAAAAACATGGCGGTATCCTCCCGAGTCAGCGGTAGGCAGGCGTAAAGCGTGGTTTTATTTTGCATTTAAGGCCAGTTTAGCGCCTAAGGCCAGGGGGAGAATAGAGCCCTATATCTTTGCACATAATTATAAACATTCTCCTTTTTCACATAAAAAGTTCATAACCTAACATTTCATATGGAATACATCAGTTGATACAGAGAAGTAACAGCATACCCCTCATTAACGCTCCTTACCCCTAACCTATCCCCATGGCTCTCTCTAAATTGCACTAGGCCTACATGCAGGATATCTCCTTACAGTATTACAATAAATACATAGAAGTAAAAGCTTATATCATGGTTCTAGCTATGTTGCGTGCCTCCTTCTTAGCCTCCACCATAACCTTGGCTGCTCCTTTCATCCTAGCAACAGAACACTCTATAGATAAAGAAAGGAGAGTGTGCAGTTGTTTTCTCCAATTATTTCCATTGGTTTGGCTGCAGCAGGCGCATATGTCCTCCGAACAATGCAGCTCACGTTTAGAATGTGGCTGCCGTGTTTTGGGGGACTCCAAGTTGAACATGTTTCAACTTTAGCTGTGCATCACATCACATCACTGTCACCATCTGTGGTTTCACAAGCTGAACAAGCCAGTGGAAATTTCACTGTCAGGCAAGAAAAGGCCTTGAAACACTTTCGGTGCCTATACTGTAGCTGTTGGTTGAGATGATAAAACTCTCCGATCCATGCTCTGTTCTCCTTGGATGTCATGTATCCACATACTGTATATTTCAGAATGGGCTCCTCCTCACACTCTTCTTGAAGTGCGAGCAGAATCACTAACTGTCTCTTGTCCATTTTTCCTTTCAGGTAGCTCGCAAGTTTTTGTCGAACCTTGTGTTGCACACTGGACTGTATAGCAACAAGGATGATGGAACCCCCCTTTGCGCTGTGTGATGTGCAAACCACAAGGCTTTCTACAACAGTACGAATTAGGTGTGATAAAAAAAAATTGTGCTACAAAAATATCTGTCTGTAAAAGAGTCAGAAATCAGCTATATGCAGGGCAGCTGAGGTCAGCACCGCAGAAGTGCATTTACACTGCGGTATTTCCATATATGAAGGCTATGAACCCTGGCCGATGCAGGCAGCAAGGATTTCTTCAGCAACCACATCAATACAGTTCAAACATTAAAACATAATGCACAATATTTCTGCCATAACATTATATTATATTCTGCAGTCAAAGCACTGCAATGTAGATTGCAGATCAGTAACTGGAAGTGTTTTTTTCTTTTTCTTTTTTGTATTGTGGCCTACTGATCAGTATGCAACTTTGTAGGATAACACATTTGAATTTCCGGTAAGTAATGTTAGCGAGTAGAGTAGAGTAGCAAATGCCTGATCCAAGAGCTTACAGTATTGTGTTTTCCTTTGAAAGGGTATGTGTGTAAAAAAAATCTTCCATGGGGATAAACCTGTAATAACCCTTTTCATAACCATACCAGCATCTATACCAGAAGGATCATAAGGATAGAGTTGAACTTGCCATCTAATATCTCCCACAGAGGGGTTGGGGAATATTTTTGGATGAAAAATTATAAAAAGGCATGCCATTAAATGTAATTACCAGGGAAGTGGATGTGAATGGAAAATCAAAGATTTCCGTGAAAGCTGCAAGTCAATGGCCATTTTTGGGTCATTCATAGTCCTTTATGCAATTCGTAATGAGCTATTAGACTGATTACCAGCATGAGATGATTACATCCTTCATGTCATGGACTGGGCTGCACTGGGCTGCAGGTGAAACACATTTGGTTCTGATTGAGTTCATTCCCCACTGAATATAGGGGTCTTTAAAGTAGCGTGGCACACTATACAGTCTCTGTCCACTGAATGTAGGTGGTCTTTAAAGTAGCTTGGCACACTACAGTCTCTGTGCCCTGAATATAGGTGGGTTTTAAAGTAGCTTGGCACACTATACAGTCTCTGTCCACTGAATATAGGTGGTCTTTAAAGCAACTCGCCACACTATACAGTCTGTCCACTGAATATAGGTGGTCTTTAAAGTAGCTTGGCACACTATACAGTGTGCCAAGCCGGAGGTAACACGGGGGCATGAACCTGCGACCCTCGTGTTGGTAGGCAGGGAATCTACCACTGCACTACCCGGAAACCCGTGGCCATTGTTGTTTTTTAGGTGGTTTGTCTTACAACATAAAATTCACCAACTTTCTTTTTTAAATCAAAATGTACAGTTCGCACTTCGCACCATCACTGCCAGAAAAGGGGCCTTGGACAAGGCATTGAGTTATTTACAGTATCAAGCTTCACTGCACTGCAGGCCTCCTTGGATTTTGACCTGTTCAAAGAAGTGTGTTTTATAAGCTAAATGGAATTTACCTTGTAAAACATGGCTAATAAAGTACATAATCCAAGATCCTTGATGTTGGAAAGGGTCAGCATCGTGATGTAAAGATTTGGAGTTGATGCCCCCCCACACTGGACAGCCCTCCATAAATAACAGCATAAGGAACTGAAAACTACATAGGCTACAATTTACTAGTGGCCAAGTCAAACTGATCTGAGTCTATCTAGTCTAGAGAGCAGGTATGAATGACTGCCGCAACTACCAAACTGCCTGTTTCTTTTTGTAGGATTTAGGTTTGTAGGATATACAGTAAGTTGATTATAAGAGCCAGATAATATGCGAGTGCCAGAGTACGGTGATTGGCTGCCAGTGCCACCTCAAATGAACTATTTCAACTTTTGTCATGTGTCACTCCCACACCTCGCTTCATAAAACCTCTCACTTTACAGCTCACCTGTCCTGTGAGAGGTGGAGAAAATGGATGCTGCGATAGCATCCGTCTTTTGTGTTAAAAGAGCAGTAAATGACAGCCTTGAAGGCTTTTCATGTGGGAGAGGATATATTCTCTGCTCCTAACTGGGTTCGGGAAAAGCCTCATACACTGTAGCAGCAGGATGTCGTAAAGAGCGAGTTATGTTTTGACATGTGATTGCGCCCCATGTGGAGGAAGGAGGGTGAAGCAAGGAACAGGGTCACAGTTTGTTGAATTGCAGCTATCCAATGATTATAAATTCTAGGACAAAGTCAACTCATTATCGTGAGTTTGCCCACAGATCAAAGGACCCGCCTCTCCGAGCTCTGGGCCCCACACAGAGCAGCTGCGTCAGCCAGGTTAACACAGTAAAGCCCTGAGGCTAACTTCCATTGTAGTCCTTGATCGGATATAAGACAGCTCATCTGCAATGACAACAGCTCCAAAATAAATATCAAACAAGCAAGGCACATTTATTTATAATAATATAGCATATTTCATGCCAAAGGCAATCCAACGTGCTTTACACAGTACACAGGCAAAAGCACAAGCAACAAATGATAAAAACAATAAAAGCAAGCAAGCAAAAGCACACAGAGTAAATCACACCCAGGTTGTGAAGTACTGTAAGCAGTGCAGGTTTAACAATAACAATGGATGAGAGAACGTTGGCCATCGATTATTAGAATATAGGGTGGAGACTCTGGAGACGATGCGCCATGTCAACTCATGGCGATTGTGGTGGGGCATGACATGACATCATCAGTGGTTATGACATCATCCCTAACGTCGCTCAGTGTTTTCCAATTGACCCTTGCGCCGCTGCCCACTGAACTCGTCTCTGTCAGGGATTGGCTGTTTAGAGCGTAGTTCTCCTGGTCATACCAGGCCCTCAGTTGAAAGGCCTCAGGTATGTCTGGGTTGACCATGACTGTTGAGCTGAACAAAGCCGAGAGAGACCTGCCCCCCAAATCAGACAGGCGGAACTCAGCAGCGAACTTGAGTGACATCATCACTGATTACATCATCACTGTTGACATCACCAGTATATTTATATTGTCTTCTTCTTTCTCTCAACTCTCCCTCCCTCTTCATTTTCTTTGGTCTTGTCTCCCCCCCACATATGCCATAGCCTGGTAAACCAGCCTGTCACGTGAACTCACATTTCACCAAATGAAATGTGAGTTCACGTGACGGGCTGGTTTATCAGGCTACATGCCACTCTCTGTGATGCAACCTGCAATCTCTGATCCCGGGCTCTTGTCATAATTGTCATATCATCACACACACATTATTGTAACTGTGGTATGTTATTGTCTGTATGTCTGTCCATTATGTCAGTCCTATTGGTCCTTTATGTCACTTAGTTTTGAAATCACAAACAAAGAAAAAATATACTCACTGATGATCACATTTCCTTGAGTGACATCACTGATGACATCATCGGTGACATCATCAGTGGGAAGCAGGGAAGAGGTGCTGATGATGTCACAATCATTATGCATGTTTGTGTGCAACACCAAGCTACCTGCAGATGACTGCACATCAGTCATTTTAGCTGATGAAATAAAAGTACAACACAATAATGCTAGATTTGCTGAATGCCGACACAGTGTAGCAACAGTAACAGATACAGATAGACTCAATGAAAAAGTGTCCCGATGTGGCCGATGGTTCCAATCGGTTCCAATGAACAAAGCCCATTTAGGACAAACAGATTACAGGGTTTACTATAATCTGCACATAATGCATTTATATTCCCTTCTTTATTTCTCACATAATCCGCTGCAATCCAATTTAATTTCTTTGGCCTAGGCCTAAGGATTATTTTGAATTTAGAAATGTAATTGTCTAGTTCTGCAGCCCAATACATTGATCACGTGCCTCACTGTATCACTTTGCCTTGTGTTGTATTGAGGTTGCTATAAAAAACTTTGATCTAACTTGCTGACATTTGGAAGAATTCGGTAAATTAACAATAGAGGTGAAAGCAGAAAACACTGCATGACATGTCCCACAGCTATTCATCTTTTTATGGCTAAAATACATTTTCAAATCTATATAGAAGAGCAACATGTGTGGATTGCTTTAAGTGAGGGGAAATTAATCTCATCAGTCAGACAAGATCAGTCAGTCAGATAAGGACAAAGGCTGACTGACGGTTATCACTGTTAGGAGGAGCATTGGGATTATGCCTAGCCTAGGCTCAATATTGTAGTGAACCGGGGTCTGGGTGGATAAAGGGAGTACGTTTGTCCTTGGCTAAAGGGATTGTCCCTTTGGCCGGATGGTTAACGTCTTGGGCTTGTAAGTTGGAGACCTCAGGTTCGAAACCAGCCTTGCCTGTGCCGTTACATTGGTGTCAGAAGTGGGATGTTGGGATGACCACGGTCACCGGAGGCGTAGTCCTTGGAGCGTGAAGGAGCGCGGAGACGTTGAAGCGGCAGGGGCTGCGCTTCCCACAGGTGGAGGTAGTGTAGTGTAGCGTCTTGGGCTTCTAAGTTGGAGACCTCGGGTTCGAAACCAGCCTCGCCTGTGCCGTTACAATATCATCAGCTCCCACCACTCCATCGTCTTTGTAACATTACATCTGGTATTGACGTGAGTGTGAGACTCACTCATTGTGTTTTGGCAAGTTATCTTCAGTCTCGGCAGGGTAAAGATTTATTAACTGCCTGCATGGTCTTTCAGGTGGCGTGATGTCCAGTAGCTAGCATTTTTTTCATCATCCTGATGAAAAACGCTTGGGCAGGAGAGACCATTTCACTCACATTTTATGAAATGTCTGTGGGAAAATAAATAACGGATACAATCTATTGGTGCGCATGCTGAAGCAGGAGGTGACATCGACTTTGGCTCTCATGATTATATGATATGATCAGGTCACCTTTACCCCGGAAGACAGAGGGAAAGGAAATTATCAGTGACTAATATCAAGATTATAATTTCCTATCTGAAGGGCGTAGCCATGGAGGATCTTTGATTTACTCTCAGTGCCGATGAAAATACTTTCTCCCTTCGCCGCTTCATCTTTTTTTGATGAAGGCCAGCCCCTTTCCACGTAAAAGTGACAATGTTATTGTTTTCCTATCCCGCCCCCCGATTAATGCATTTGATATTGTTGTATTGGCTGGTGCAATGAAATAAGACAAGTTCTAAATGAAAAAGAAAGGAGGCATCTAGCTAATCTCATCTGTTGCCAGTGGGAGCACTCACATGGGCATTGTTGAAATTATGTCGGGAACTTAAGTCTGAAGTTGTGATGTTATTCACTAACATCTTTTTATGATCTACCATTTTGCTTTATTGGTTTTTCAAAGCAAAATTTTAACTGGGTTAAAAGATGACGTGAAACTGAAAGATAGTTCATCAGAAGTTCATCACACTGCAATACATTATTTATGAGATGGGAGTAAAGCCTCTGTTATCTTGTAGCTGTGACTGACTAGAAGGGGCGGCGGGGGGTGGGTGGGGGGGGGGGGGTGAATACATAATTTGTTTTTGTTTGACCTTCTGGTGTTTTCTTTACCCTCAAAGTAGGATGACACTATGAAAACAGGTTACATTCAATAAACTTGTCAAATGCACTAAATCAATGTAATAAAAATGAAATGGGGAGATGCAGGCTAATGAGTGTCCTTCAAGAGTCAGACTATAGAAAGCCCACAGCGGTCATTTTGACCTTTTTGAAATGTATATATGTGCAATAACTTTGTTGAATTAAAATAATACAATGCTGGTGGTACCTGACTTTTCTTAAAAGTGTCTATATTGTCATTTAAAATAGATTTGATATGAATTATACAAAAGGCAAAGAAAATATTATCATTTTTACCGAGAAATACCATAGACCAAGATAGACCATTTACCTCACTGAATTTCCCAGGGTTCTAGACCTATTTTGTCATCTATATTTTCACATTTTGGTGTTGTTTTGTCTTTTTAAAATATATTTTAACACAACCAATGCATTATTCTCTCAATTGGGAAATTATCATGAGACATTATATAGTTTGGAATCTGGAATTCTGGAATTCTGGCCCTTCTTTCAACTTGTTAAAATGCACATTTTGGTGTTATTTCGTCTTTTCAAAAGATATCTTAACACAATGAATGCATTAATCTCTAAATTGGGTATTTATCACAAGAGATTATAGAGTTTGGAATCTACTGGTTAACGCTCGTTCTAGTAGTTATGGATTGCTGGTCCTAGTATGATTAATTGTACAATTTAAAGAGACAAAAATCATGTTGTGCTTAAACTGTGAACTAATATGACTGCATATATAGAAAAAACATCACATGGATGCAACTGGGACGTATCATCAGTGATGTACCCTGGGGTCATAGGATGTTTCGGGTACTGCAACATCATACACCCTCGCCCAGGTGACCCAGCCGGGGTTGATCAAGCCCCGACTTACGTCCCAGTAGCTACCCACGGTCAGCCCTCCTAGGGAAAGACAGGGCCACTCGATCCGCTGCTCCGGAACTACTCTGCCGGGACCGGGAGGCTCTGGCACGTGGAGGGACTGGGCTCTGTGGGTTGCCCCCTGTCCGGGCTGCTCCGTCTCACCAGGTCCAGGACCTGTGCGTTGCACCAGACTCCCCCGCTCCCAACATTTCATTCCGGTATGATGTTTCTTGGGCCGTGGTGGTACTGCAGGCTCCACTTGCGGCTTGAATGGCCCTCCTAAAAGGCCTCTCCATGGATTTGTTGGGCTTCTTCCTCACGGAAGACACAGGCTGGGGCGCTAACCCATACTGCTCCCAGGTGCCGTCTACATTCCAGCTGTCAACTGTCTCTCCAGTGGTCACCAATCTATTCCTGATTGTCACGTAGTCTATTCCTAGGAGTCACTGGCTAGGCCAGGCTAACTATATAGAAAAAACATCACATGGATGCAACTGGGATGTATCAGTGATGTACCCTGTATTATGACTGTTCATGTTAACTGTTGTTTTTAGCATAAATTGTGGATTTTGAGCCAAGCCATATACTCTTATTTTCATGCTAAGGAGATAGAGACATTGGCTGAGTTTCCCAACAAAGAAGCTTCTTAAGAGTTAAGAAGCTTCTTAAGGAGTTAAGAAGCTTCTTAAGGAGTTAAGAAGGCTCCAAAGAAGTGTTTCCCAAACGCCTTCTTAACAGTCGAGAAAAAATAAATAAATAGAAGGCTCTTAAGAAGCATCTTAACTGGAGCGGCTCACTTGATGGCACTCTGAGCCCAGCAGTGGGCCACGACTCAGTGGTTGAGAAACACTGTTAACACCTAATCATGGTCATGTTAAACTTTATTAAACATTATTTATTTCAGACATGGACTGCAGTTCAAATTGCTTTATATAGACAAGTTTCCCAGCGCTGGCCTAGGGCGGCGCCATAGCAGCCTTATATGTCCCCGGCTTCCGGTTAAGTCCACATTGCGTCCACAGCAGCCTAAGTGATGTTGCCAGCTACGACTTAAATAGAGACTTATTACATCATATTTTAGCATACAACAAAACAGAGAAACACTACAGAATTTAAGCGACCTTGGGTTCTGTGAAAGGTGCTATATAAATCCACAACATTATAAAAGGAATCCATTCTGATTAGAGGAATATAGCCTACGGTAAAACATTTAAAACACAAGTAACCATACATACAGGGGAGATTTTCAAGTGTTCCCTAATTTTAAACACTAAAGGGTACATGAAAGAAAGGAAAAAGGGAAAAACACAAGAGGAACAGTGGACACAAGTATCTCCTTTTGCCTGACGCGGCTGGATCTGCCAGTGTTTTGTCATTAAGAAGGTGTTAAGAAGGCTCCAGACCCTTCTTACAAAACCTTCTTAACGAAAGATCATCTTAGCGCTAAGAAGCTTTTGGGAAACGCAGCCTTCTTAACGGAGGATAATTGGAAGATAATTTTAGGCTAAGAAGCAATCGGGAAACGCGTTGGCTTCGTTGGCTTCTTACGGGAGCCTTAAGAAGGGTCAAAGAAGCTTCTTAGCGCTAAGAAGCTTTTGGGAAACGCATGCCTTCGTAAAGAAGCAATTGGGAAACGCGTTTGCTTCTTAAGGGGGCCTTAAGAAGGGTTGAATTAGCTTCTTAGCGCAAAGAAGCTTTTGGGAAACCCAGCCATTATTAATTGTGTGTCTGGGTTCTTCACATAGCATGCCATTGGAATTACCCCTGAACATTAAAAGAACAATTTATTGACATCATTATCTAATATAATTCACAATGACAACTCTCCTGCTAGCTTAGTGTTTTTCCAAAGTGGTGACTGCCAAAGCAAATAGCTAAGTGACAATTGATCATTAATCTGTAGGAAAACCATATGCGACAATTAAACAGAGACAATAGTTAATGATGCAGCTCAAGTTGTTTTTGACCTTATTTTGAGTCCATTAAAAGCTGAGGCTATTTATCAAATCCAAATTGCACCATTACTACTAAAACAGATCTTGGAAATGTCACCATTGCATCTATTCATTTCTCAGGTGTGAAGTGATTCATATTCCATTAAGCATATACATAAAGAGTGTCTATACTTCTAAGAATAAATTATCCTGACCTTCATAAAAATGACATTTTAAATGCAAATCACCTCTGGGGTAGAGGGAAAGCTTCATCAATAGCTTAGGCATGAATACCAATGATAAATGTGTCTGCCGGGAATCAATAGGTCCCTATAGATGGCCTGTAAAAAAAGACCCTAACCCATAAATCCAATGTAGAATAATTTACTTTCAAAACAAATTCCAGTACTGTTCACACCAGCCTGGAAAATGAATAATTAAAAGCTAATTGATGTGATATAAATAAACTGAACGAGCTGCAAACACATTACTTCTCTAGTTCTACATTGGTGCTTCAGCACTCTCATACTATACGACATGTGAGAAAATGAAAGATAAAGTATAATGATAGATTTATTGACTATTTCACCTCACCATCATCCAATACCATACAGTAAATGGCATAGTCAATAATTCCCTGCCTAGATGGGGCAACATTCACATTGAAGATTATTGACTTCTGCCAATTTTGCTTTTTCTCTCTCCGTGGCCATGTGGTGTCATCAAGCTTCCCCAGACCCCCAGAATCCATCACTGCTCCGAGTGGCATTTCCGAGTCTGGCGACAACGAGTATTGCAGCTTATCGCAAACAGGGAGAACCAGAGGGGCAGATTGGCTAGTCCATCACTACAGGCCACAGGGACACACCATCTGAACCTACCAGTGCCCTGCTGGGCAATTACTCTCTCCACATATACTTTCTCAGAAACACATGTGCACATCCACACTCAAACACACACACCAAAACACACACACACACACACACACACACACACACACACACACACACACACACACACACACACACACACACACACACACACACACACACACACACACACACACACACACACACACACACACACACACACACACCGGCCATCTTCTGAGAGCGAAGGAAGAGGGAGAGCAGTTATCACTCCCAGGACCACTGCTGAGCACCCTCTCACAGAGCCATAATAAAACAGAGAGATACTTGACAGAGTCATTTAGACATGGCGACGCAGTGGGCAGGGGGACGGCTTGACATTGAGCGACAGTGCTTTGGAGTGCTTTGGGTTTTTCTTTATGCACTATCATCCCTGTTGACAGTTGTTTTTCGTTAGTTCGGAGTTGTCAAGGTATATATGAACCCCATGCAGCAGCAGCATCACACTTCTCTGCATGGCACTTTGGTGGCTTGACAGATAAAATATAGTTCCGCTGATGTGGTTATAATGGAATGGCTCACTTAATGCAGTGCCCAGGTAATTCCCTGTCTGTTTCATCTCTGAACGCCTTCAACTCGTAATGGAAGGAGTTTTCACTCTGTCGACATGCGCCCACAAAGCCACACTCACACACACGCTTGCAATTACTCCATTTTCAGTGACTATAAATACATGTTCTTAGAATACTTGTAGGCAGTGTTGGGTAAGTTACTTTCAAAATGCAATATACTACATATTACTCGTTACTTTCATTTGAAAGTAATAAGTTACTTTACAATATTACCGTGTGTGTATAGAGTAACTCGTTACTTATTACACTACCTTTGAATTACTTTCACCGTAATAACAGCAGTAGCAGAATGACATCGTCGCCCCGGAACCATCCTGAAAAATAATTTCAACTGTCTTAAGTTAAGTTAAGTTAAGTTAAGTTATCGTTTATTTATCCCCTTGGGGAAATTCATCCTTGAAGTCAGTGTAATGTTATCCTTTTCCTTTGTTATTGTCATCTATATTGGTTATTTGCATACAAACACAGAATTTGATTAGGAAATGATTGTATCTTTATTTAAATATGTGCTTTGATTTAAAAAAAAATAACTCAATTTGTAACTTGTGTTACTTGACAAAGTAACTGGTATAATATTACTGGAATCCTATTGGTAATAAGTTATATTACTGAGTTACTGCTAAAAGTAATATATTACATGTAATATGTTACTTTTGTAATGAGTTACCCCCAACACTGCTTGTAGGTATACTCTTTCATAAGAAACTGATGATAAACACTGTGTGGATAACAACAGCTTGAGTTGCTTTCCAATAACGTGCTGCTTATTATATTCAGTAAGGACCATCTTGCAGGGAGCCATATTAAAACAGGCCTGTTTCCCTTTTCAGCGCTGTTTGCTTGCATAAATTACATCTATTCACACTCCTCGAGGATAAAACTCACAATTCATCCATCCTCATTATACACAGCATGTATTGAATTATCAATTCATTCTGACATCAATTTTCAGGTCATATCAGTTGATGTGAGATGTGTTTGGTAAGAGAAGAAAGGCTATACTGTAAGAAATGAATGTATTTATGATAAGCCACATAGCATAAAATCATTTTATCTCATGCTCACTACCTTTCAGCACAAGTGCCAACACATTTAACTGTTGATGTATCTCATTTAAGCGGACAATATGGCAAAACCCAGGTTGAGTTGGTTCATATACTGTAAAGCACTACCAAAATTACTTGAGCATATCTGAGTTATTACTTGCAAGTACAAGGCGCTTCGTGAAGGGGAATTGAACTGTAGCAATTCAGCACTTAGATGTAGCACAGGTTCCTTCACCTCTTCACACTACTGTAGCTTCACTGTCTTACTGCATGCAGCCTTCTCCTCCGGCTGAGTAGGTGTTATGCGGTTGGATTCTCTCCAACCAATTACAGCAGTCACTTGAATGAATGGGGTGAATGGTGACAACCTGTAATTATCATTCTAAGTCATTTCTGAAGAGATTCATTCTTTCTGCACCAATGTGTCTAATCAAGATGGGCTCTGCCGGCGCTGACAGATCAGTAGGGAACAGACGGAGGGGAGCGGCATTTGAACACGGGCCAGTAAATTCCTCCTGCCCCCCACCAGGGATGCTCACTCAGGAGTCATTTCTGAAGTTTTTACTGAGGATTTTACACTCCTTGTTCCCCGTGTCTACTCCATGTCTATGTGCAGACAACCCATTGCAACCAGCTGAATAAACTAGCCCAAAGAGGATACTGTAGTGTTTTGATCCTGGTAGAAAAAAAGGGTTCAGGGATGGTGCGCCCTCAAAAATGCAATGCTGTACTCCAGTGTAACAGCATATCCTTCCTTTGAACTACTTTGGCATGTAGAAAAAAGGTTGATTTGAAAAGATGACTAGGATCTGCCTGTCAAACTGAGACAAAAACATTTTTTTTTCATTATCCCAATGCGGCAATACACACCCCTTTGATTGAGACGTTAGAAAAATAAATAAGACCTTTATTTGAGGAGCAACAATAAATATTTGTCTTGCATAAGGTTAGATTAATAATTGGAAAAATAAAAGTTTCTAAGGCTAGGGTTTTCATTAGCATTATGCCTAATTTCACTGATGGCGTTTTTGTTTCATTTGGTGCACGTTAATTTGATTTATCTTCTCAATTAAGGGTTAATTTCATAACTCTCTAATGGAATTCAGTGTCAGACCTCATGGTGATTTGTTTTCATTTGACTTTTTATGGAGTACATGAAAAAAAATCCCAGTGTGTGTGTGTGTGTGTGTGTGCGCGAGCGTGTTTGTGTGTGTGTGTGTGTGTGTGTGTGTGTGTGTGTGTGTGTGTGTGTGTGTGTGTGTGTGTGCGCGTGCGTGCGTGCGTGTGTGTGTGTGTCCGAGCTATACAGCTGACTGGCTGAGACTCAAAACCATTTGGACTCATAAAGGTTCATTCGGGATAGCCACAGCATTGCTGGCCTGCCCGAGACCGTGAATATTTCATCCCCTTCCTTATTAGTATTATTGTTATGTGCTCTGCCTTCACCTTCACTTCAGTTTTTTGTTTAATTATCGTTACTTTATTATTATTACTTGTTTATGCATGACTTGTTTCCCAAGGATTTAGTTGTGTTAGGGCTTTTCACATGCACTACACTTAGCAGGGGCTCAGGGATTCTCTTTCACACTTGCACAATCCTGGAACATTCCAAGTGGGCTAACCGCGACTTCAGCCCAGGGCTAGCTGGCCCTGCTGTGCAACAGGGTTAGCTCAGACCAGAGCCATATATAGAAGAGTCGCGACATCTCCATTCACTCCAATGGACCAGTTTTTTACTCTCAAGAGTTCCAGGAAGTAAGGTCCTGGATTAAGCAGCACTGTCGAGTTGCAGCAAAATGGACAGTTTGTGTTGTACTTTGAAAGTTTTTTTTAATTTTTTTTATAATCAAATTGTACATTATCAGCTTTATTTTAGCATTCAAAAGTAGCGCGAGACCCCTTCCTGGCTGTTCATTGGCTAATGAGTCACGCATTTTGGTCCTCCACTGACGCCACTCTCTCTCTAAATTGCTCTGGCTCAGACTATTCGGGGCTAACCCCAACTTTTTGTCTAAACCCGCGGCAAAAAGTTGCCATATGAAATGGGTCCAGAGACGGGACAAAGCTAACAATCGGTCGACCTTGTGTCTAAGAGAGCCACCAAATCATTTGCAAAACATTACAAAGAAAGTAATTATTATTATCATGTATGAGAATGCATTTCTCCATTGTTGAATGAATTATTTGTTAATTAGCCTATTGCAGACAAAATTAGCCTACTGCAGACAGCCCCTCACTTTTAGTTTCTGATTGCTGTGTGGTGCTGATGGACAGCTCCTTTGTCATTGAAATAAAAAGTGCTCTGGGAACGCTTTATTAGCCCTCTGTACTGTTTACAGTCTGATGTGGGCTGCCAACATTTTTGAGATTTTCAAGTGGGCAATGAGTCAGAACAGAAAAAGATATGGAGATATGGATATACCTGTAATATATGGAGCCATCGGCAAAATGACTACTAACCCAGGGCTAGTAGAACTATACAGTGTGAATCGTATATACTGTACTGTAGCCCTGGGTTTAGGTTAACCTGGGTTTAAAATTGTGAAGGGGCTAAGTTAGCCCGGCCGGGGCTATCTTAGCCCTATTCTTAGCCCAGGGCTAAGATAGGCCCAGGCGAAGAAAATGCAGTGTGAAAAGCCCGTTTGTTTTTCTTTGGTGGAAGTTTGGAACATACTGTATAGCTCTCTGGTCTTTGAATGTTCAGTGCAGCTGCTTTACGTTTAGTATCTGCCCTTACGAGCCAGAGGAAGAATGATCAGACTTCTGAAACCTCCACTCCCTCTAACTCTTCCCCTGAATACTAAGAAACTAAGAATATGAATAGCTCTTTTTTTGTTACATATTTACATATTTGCAGTCCACTGATTAAAAACATTGATATTATCAATATGCGTGAATTATTTGCATTACACTGTTGCAGACCAAGATTTGTTTAACTCAACTCTAGAGATTTCACGATTGTTAAACACTTCTTGCTTTGGACCCCATTCAGAACAATAATAAATCTTTAATATACCATTAATTTTTGTTTCAACAATATCGACTTCAGCCTCAGTCTCAAACAAGCGAATACAATGTGGGACCATAATTACTCATCTCCGCAGTTCTAATTCGGCCAAATTAAGCAAGAATAAAATGACCTCTAGCCCCTGGGAAATCGGATATTGATCTGACAGTGTTGAGCTCCCCTGACCTTTGACCTTAAAAGCTGCAGGTGTGGATAGCTGGATAACAGTCTGCTGTGTGGGCTATGATCTGACTAACAGCATAACACAGAGGTCTAGCTATAAATCAAACGCTGGATGAGTTTGGACATCAGGGAGGTTCCCGGCCTTCAGCCATGAAAACAAGCATCAGGGGTCAATGTAGGATCACTGTACAGTACATTGTAGCTCTCTTTCATGACTGCGGGGGCCAGTAAGATTTATTTGGCGTCTGGGTGTGGTTTTAAATAGTTGAGTGTACTGGTAGTTTTTGTAAAAATATATATAAACATATATATATATATATATATATATATATATATATATATATATATATATATATATATATATATATATATATATCTCCACTGCCTATTTAACGTCTATTTAACTCAGTCTGTAAATCTCATGTAAATTCAACGTAAATTCATATTTATGATCCACAGAACACTTCACCACTCATGAACATTTTTGTATATATTTACTCGATTTGATTGCACTTGCAACTTTGTGATTGTTTTTAGTTATCTTCCTACTTCTTATCTCTGTATATTGATGTGACCGCTACGCTGCATACAGACACTAAGACAAATTCCTCGTATGTAACTTGCATACTGTGGCAATAAAAGTGATTCTGATTCTGATTCTGATTCTGATTCTGATATATATATATATATATATATATATATATATATATATATATATATATATATATATATATATATATATATATATATATATATATATATAGTATATATGACAGTATATATATATATATATATATATATATATATATATATATATATATATATATATATATATATATATATATATATATATATATATAGCTCCACACTGAAAGTGTTTAGGACACCAAGGATCTGTCCGGTCTGACCCTGGAAAAGACACTTTCACCAAACCTACAGGCCCTCAAACTTCGAGTGCGAAAGACAGCATGTCGACAAACCAAAGAAGAAGAAACATGGCTTATTTTCTTGGCTATCCTGCATATTCCAGCGAAAGAACAAGAAAACTGTTGACAAGGCAGCAGAGACGCTGCTCAACACACCTGCCAAACAGAAGCAGATGAGCCAAAGCTCTGCTTGCTGGCCTCTCACCTGCAGTCCACTTCTGAACTCCTATCATCTTCCTGCACTTTACACCAGTGGTTCTCAAACTTTTTCACATCAAGGACCCCTACACCGACACAAATTAGACCACCAACCCACATTTGATAAGATTTTGGCCCAGGGTCCCCCATCTGATAGTTAGATAAGATTCTTTACTTTTAAGATGTTTTATTACAGAAAGTGTATGAAACCCATGACCAAAATAGTCATTGTGTTACTTATGGATGGTATTACAGTGAAAATAAATGATTCCCCTTTTTGCTGCAGGGACCCCCTGGAACACACCCTCAGGGCCCCTGGTGGTCCCAGGACCCCACTTGATAACTACTGCTGCTTTACACAATTGCTCAACTGAATAGTTTTATTTGAATACATCTATTTGCACAGTCATTGCTCATTTTCTTCAAAACACACTTTTATTCCTGCAGTTGGTAACCATTGACTGTATAAAAATAGTGGTAACCTGTAGCCTAAAGCAGAGAAAGTGTAATGGAATTAGATAATGATATATGTCGGCCATTTCTATACCTCCATTACTAACAATATAATCAATATTCTAAATGTGGCTGTTTTTCTTTCTCACTCAGAGCCCATTCACCCATTTGCTCTTAATACCACTTGTTTTCTGTAAAATAAATACAGTAAATAAATAAATAAATACAGTTTAGCAGAAAGTCAGGTACGTCCATCTGGTAATCGGTGTTAGGATACCCTAGAGACCCTACACCAGCTGTTTGGTGAGACCCAGACCAGCTGTTTAGTGACATTTTTGTAACAATATAGCATCCACAAAAAATATGGAACTTCAACATACAGCAATAGATCCTTTTTCAAAACTTGTAGCACACTTATGTTTTCATTTACAATACTATGAGTGGAATTCAGTCCCGCCCGTCTGTTAGCAAAGCTACAGCCTCTTTGACCTTCACTGCCATTGGTATTTATGGGACACACACAAGGCAGATTTTACCGATAACCATGTCTGCGGAACTAATTCTCAAGGTCTAGAATGCTTTTAGATCTGTCTTCATTGACTCTGCAATGACGTCAACGAGTACAGGACATACTTTGAAGGAGAATTCAGAGACAAATGGAGGCATCATTTTCATGATTGATGGGCCAGAGTTCTCTATGGATTCTATCAATTTTTCACTGTCCATCTTTCACATCTTCATAGAGTCGGTTTTTCGGAGAGAATACAGTCAAGTGAGCACAATGACTTCATCTTATATGTCACCACAAACTATAAATACTTGTGTTTCTGTAAGTAATACATTTGTACTATATTTGTACTTTTTATAATAATAGCCTAATTGATAGGATTTATATAGCACTATTCAAGGCACCCAAAGTGCTTCACATATCAGGAGGGTGTGTGTGCACATGTGTGTGTGTGTGTGTGTGTGTGTGTGTGGGGGGTGGGGGGGACTCTACTCGTCCACCACCAATGTGTAGCAGCCACCTGCGGGTGACACAGGGCATCCAGTATGCACCAGAATGCTCACATCAGCTCTCACGGTGGAGAGAGGACTGTCAGAGCCAGTTAGATATCGAGGAGGGATGATTAGGTGGCCGCATGATAGAAGAAGAGCTGTGTAGGAATTGAGCCAGGGCACCAGGGTTACACCCCTACTCTTGCGATAAGTGCCGATGGGATCTTTATTGACCACAGAGAGTCAGAACCTCGGTTTAACGTCTCATCCAAAGGGTGGTGCTAACTCCCAGGACAGAGCCCCTGTCTCTGCCCTGGGGGCATTGTGGATGGGGATATTATTCATGAGACCAGAGGGAAAAGCACCTCCTACGGGTCCTCCAACACCACTTCCAGCACCAGATGGTTTCCCATCCAAGCACTGACCACAGCCAGCCCTGCTTCGCTTCCCCCAGCAAGCCAGCAATGTAACACAGGAGCCACTGTGCTGGTTTGATACTAAACAGTTGTTGCACAGTACAGTGTGGCAGATGGTCAGGCATAATATCATTCAGTTCACTGAGGAACAGCTTATATCTCAGAGGTATTGTGGCATGATGCTCAAATCAGCATACTGATGTCCAACGTACAAGGGAATGCAACAGCTTTTAATCCTTGTTGCACATGCACTCCATTCAAATGCTACCGTAAAATAATCTGCTGTACAGTAGCTGTAGCCCAAATACAAATAACAATTCAACAGTCATTTATACCACCCCATGCTTACCAATTAGGACAAGTGTGAAAATGCAAAGACGATCAACTATGGAAAGAGATTAGTACCAGGAGGGACTGTATATGAATTCTAGAAATGTGAATTTGTCGTGTTCATTATTGGACCGGTTTAAAGCAGCTACGAGCAACTTTTTCGATTGTTATTAAACAGTATAAATTTAATATCAATGCATCACATCTTACCTCTAATAGTCGACGATACCAACGCAGAGTAGTCTCGCTTGAACCCCGAGTGAATCGGCCAGTGTTAGTGTGTCTGTAGCCAGGGCAGATCAGGAATTGAAATGAAACGGTTTGCAGCAGCCACTTCGGCCATAACCACAAAATAACTTCCAAAAAACCTGTTAGAATATAACGAGAGATGTTCCCGCGAGTATGCGTGGCGTTCACATTGTTTATGTTATGTTGCTAGGCAGCGCAAACGGCGTAAAAAGGCAGCTGCGTTTCACTTCCTGGTTTCACTTCCACGTTTCACTTCCGGGTTACCCGGTCCGGTCGCTCTAGAGAGCCCCCTGTTGGCGCGAGTTTAGACAGACTATAGACTTAATAATCACCTAAGGGAGCAATCTCAGATACACACGGCTTTGGTCTTGTCGACTATTAGAGGTAAGATGTGATGCATTGATATTAAATTTATACTGTTTAATAACAATCGAAAAAGTTGCTCGTAGCTGCTTTAAAACAATGGATCTGATTTTGAATTTAACTTTTTTGAAATTGAAATTTTGAAACTTTATTTCAAAATGTCTCTTCCCAAATGTACTGGAAAGTGGTGACCTCCTCCAAGGCTGCCAGCAGTGGGGATCGCATTCTTCACAACCACAAGCCGTGTGACTTGTTCATCTCCTAATCAGTGATTGAGCCTTGTTCTCCCCATTTAATGAACAAGTTGCAAATCTTGTTTTTGGCGTGTGGAAAGTTTTGATAAGAAAAGAAAAGGAAAACAATGACAACTACAACAACAACAACAAAACAACATGCGGCCTACTTAGCTGCTAGCTGTTGGCTAGTAGGATAGTGGCTAAAAATGTGATTGTATGTTGTTGTTTTTGTGTCTCCCTCACTGTAGTTATTATGCAAGTAAACATACTTCAGTGATAGTCCACCCAACCACTGCTAAATAATATAGTTGTAAAATATAATAATGCTGCAAACAACTATGCTGCAAACAACTATGGTCTGCCAGGCTGCAAAGACAAATAGGGGGTAATTTATCATAGATAAATAGCCTATAGCCTATATATATTTACATTTGTTTAAGACTTATTTCAATACATTTGGGCATTGATGTATGAGTGGAGTTCAGCACACCACATGGAATTTCTGGCTCAATATCTATGAAATAAGAAATGGTAAAAGTATTTTTAATCAGTTACAGAATCTATGTCAGTTTGTTTGGGATTCGAATGCATTGAAATACAATGCTAATCTGTTTAAATACTTCTCAGCTGTGCAGAACCCAGTCTTGAGGTTTGCCCTTGATTATTTTTGGAGTCATTTTGAGTCTTTGAGTTTGAAAATCCCAATACTGTATGAGTCTCACAGTCTCAATTGCGCATAATACAGAAACCTACATCTGTGTTAATTGCCACTCCAGCTACTGTATGGATGGATTCACTGTTCATCTTCTTTCTCAGCCCAGACACCGGTGTTTGGTTGCATTGAATATATAAATAATAATAATAAAAAGTGTCAAAAATAAAGAATGTGGAGAAAAATGCTGCTAGGGATCAATTCATCATGGAAATAGTGAGCATAGTGGAAGTATCCATCTCCCTTCAGCGGCATTTGTAAAAGTGGCATGCCCGTGTTGTAGTGAGACTGTTGATCGATCTGCTCAGGGCGCCTGAGCGCGGTGCAGCAGGCAGCTCAGGGGCGCCAGTCACGGCTCCAGCCTTGGTCCAGGTCCCGCTCTCTGCTCTCTGTCCCACACAGAAACCTGAAGCAGGAGCCAGGGAACACAGCAGAGTCAGGCTTTCACCTCTCCTCAAATATGCTCAATGTGATGGAGCTGTGCCATGTATGTGACATCCGGCGCAATGCAGAGTGAAGGTTTTTGTTCCACTGTATGCCAACGGGTAATGTTAAGCTCAAGTCTTTGACAATACACACAGAAACGAAATGTTGTTGTTTTGGTACGTTCAGCCCACCTGACCCAGCCACATCAGTTAGAAGTTGTTGTTGAAGATAAGACCACTCCTCTCCCCCCAATCAAAATTAATTGGATAATATTGATACTGTGCTTTCAAGCCAGAATATCTTTTAGATGCCCTATAAGCCTTTGTTGAGCTCATGTGCATTTTTGCATGTATGTTTGTGCTTGTAAACACACTTATTTGTGTATATGTGTGTGTGTGTGTGTGTGTGTGTGTGCGTGTGTGTGTGTGTGTGTGTGTGTGTGTGTGTGTGTGTGTGTGTGTGTGTGTGTGTGTGTGTGTGTGTGTGTGTGTGTGTGCGCATGTGCGTGCATGTGTATTTACATGCCTGTGTCTCCGTGCTCGTGTGTGTAACACTAAGCCTGAGAGATCTATCTGGTGGGGGCCTTGAGCTGTGATGCCTCTCTCTACCCACACAGCTTCATTATCATTGTGTTGCTCCAGGTGCTCTAATCTACTGATAATGCAAAGCTCATAATCCATAAAAGAGATCACAGGCGAGTTGTGTTGTTTACCATTCAGGAAGCAGCTTTTGGCAAAATGGCTTTTTTTCCCCACAACTCTGAAACTTTGACTTTTTCCTCTTTTATGCACATCAGTATTGCATTAGAATAAGGAAGTTAGACAGTAGTGCCCTTTTTATGTTGCTTTACTTTTGATGGCTATTTTGGGCATCTTCCCAGATATCGTAGTAATATTCGCGGTGCATGTTTATGACATCACATTAATAAAAGCAGATCCCGTCAATAACATTTATATATTCCCACTCTCTGCTTGCCGGGTACAAAAGTGATAGGTTCTATAGAGTGCTGTACTGTAAATGAATACAAAGGGGAGATAACACTTCACAAAGCTGAACTGCAGAAGCACCTCAGGGGACAGACAGCTGCAACAATGGCGAGAAGATGAAGCATTGTTGTTCGGTGCCAAATACCCAGGAGAGCTGCTGAGGTGTCGACAGTGCAGCTACACGCAAAGAAAAGACACTTCCGGGTTTTGTAACGAGCAAATTGTTCTCAACTGAAAATCCCCCCACACCTTTAGACAGGGAATCAAGGATGTGCATTATCACCGACACCGTCCTTCATGTACGGAAAAGTTTACATCAAGTCAGCAGAAGCTTTACAGGGCCAGTAAGTATGATTCTTTCTGCCCATGTAGCACAAAAAGACCACAATATACTGCACTGTATCTGCAGGGGTTTGATAGGGTTGTTGATCACAAACGGATCCCACACTGTGCCAGGGATGTAAAGGGTACACTTTATTTGGATTGTCTGGCTACAGAGAGTCTATAGAGTATGTGTAACATTTCCACAGCTTATTAGTTGACATTTAGTTGACATTCAAGAATTCAATTCATTCTGTTTGGCTTTTGTCCGTAGATGTTGTTTTAACATATTAGTTGAGATTCAACGAGCAGATTCTGTTTGCTTCCCGTCCCACACACCTATTGCACTGTAACATGTAGGTATGTTGTGAATTGTGAGTTGAATGAATTGTTGAATGTCAAGTAAGCCGGTCTGTAGACTCTCTGTAGGCGGACTATCCAAATAAAGTGTTACCGAAATAAGTTCTATTGATGTAGCTGCAAGTATGGTCGCCAATAGAGGTCGATAAAGGATATAGATTGAATTATTTGCAGTAAAATGATCAAATATAAGACGCTGTTCAATGTGAAAAGACACAAATCTGTTTTACGTTAGTGGCCCTCGAGACAGTAGTAGTTTTGAGTTAGACCATGACAAGGAGCTGTTTAGTGATATTCCAGCTATTCATTGTGAGCTGTTGTGGCAGCTGTTCTTCTACAGAATGAGCCCCGTTGGTCTGTGGGTCGAGCATGGGGTAGAATTTACCAGCCAATTTCTCCAGGCCCAATATACCCAGTGTACTGGGTGACCAAGCAGTTCAGCTCTGATCGCTGAGGCCCGGCCCAACAGCAAATCCGGACACGTGGCCACACCAGCCCGTCGGTGCATCGCCAGTACGTCGGGGCAAATTATAGCTCTTGCAGGCTGCGATGTGGAAAAATAGCTTGACAAATTGTTCCCAGGTCACCCCAAGGGAGTGGGAGGGATAAGATTGACTATGAGGGGACCTCTGGTGATATGGGCCTGTTTGCAGAAGAGTGACAGATAGAGACAGATAGATTTTTCTATTTTTGGTCCACTTTTGCCTTGTTTGCACACTTGACAGTAATTTTGAATTTGTGCATTGCTTCCAGCATGTTTTTTGCAGGTGGACCTGCAGAATAGACATGCTAATAAATTAGCCTTTGAAGGGTCGGTGTTATGGAAATTTGCCTAGAGGATAATTGGAGTACATAACATCAATTTCACTGTCATAAGCCTGAAGATATTTATCCTATTATTGCATGTCCTTTTGTATTGAGGTGTTATGGGTGAATCCCTGTCAGATTAGTATATGTAAATGCGAGTGTGAGTTGTGACACTAAACAAAATAAATGACTCTCCCCGACCATAATGAAGAACTTTAAATCCAGAAAATGAGACACATGTTGTTCCTCTTGCATTCATCTAAACTGCTCCCCTGAGGCATTTGTGTACAATCTGTTCTCTACAAGCATAACCTTTACAAAAATCCCACCTGGCAAAGGTTGTGAATTATTCAACCCTTATCTCAGAAAAATACCCGCAGACTAGTATGTGGAGCATTTATGGTGCACTCAATCTTTCAAAATTACAGGTGCTATCTTGGAAAACATTGAGGACAAAGATCTTTTTAGGACACATCTATATAAAATATATACATCATGATAAATATAACTTGTATGACTTTGTGTCACGTTATTGCAAACTGTGGAAATCTTGTGCTGGAATGAAGCTGTCATTGATTTATGATAATGCCACCTTCTTCTCGATCTCTTCAACAATAAACTATCTATGGATTACCCAGTATCAATACTGTTGGAACAATCTGTTCCCTTTAGCTACTGTAAGGTGATGAGGATTCATCCTCTGCACTAATATGTGCAAGCAAGTACTATGTTAAACCCGCCTACACTTGCATTAAATTGCCTGACACTCATACAGTATAAGGTATATTCTGGATGTGTTCTGTGTAATAGGAGTTTGTGGGCTTGTTTGTTAGCTGTAGTGTTTAATTTCACCTCACACTAAATAGGCAACATTTAGGCAGACATTAAAGCAGAGAAGCAACTTCAAAGGGAACTGATGCTTCCCCATTTTCACAGCCTATAGCCTATTCACTTTTGATATGCTGCTAATGTAATTCAACAACCCACAATGCGTGTGTGTGTGTGTGTGTGTGTGTGTGTGTGTGTGTGTGTGTTGGGGGGGGGGGGGGGGGTTTAGCTTGCTAGCTTTTTTGTTTCCTGGTGGGAGCAAACACTGATAAACCTGAATAATATTGTAATATAGTAGATTTGTCAAATCTTTTGAAAGTGTCTCCCAATCTCTTTTTCTAAAACCTTGGGACTTCTAGTTTCATATGGTAAAAGTATCATCAAGCTATTGAAGCTATAGCTTTAAAAATGAGCCCCCCACAGCCTTTGAAAAATATTGTATTTTTTTTCTTTCAAAAACCATGGAGGGCCAAAACAAACTGAGCATGTTTGGCCAGCGGGCTACAAATTGGTCAGCCATGTTCTAGGCGGAGCGACAAGTTAAGCTCGATCGTATTGTACTGGTGCATGATCCATGCAAGCAATCAAGCCAGCGGCAAGTTTTGCCTGAGTTGAAATCACCTCAACTTTTCAGTAAACTTTGCTTCTTTCCTTTAAGAGAAGCAGAAAAATTGATTCCCGTGAACATGGGAGGTGAAGCGATTTGCAGATATTGGCCACCTACAGTATTCACATAGCGTGTATTCGTTCCATTGATTAACCACTTAGCTGCTAGTCAACCATGGGAAGCCGTCAGCCTATATCCTTCAGCTCTCTAGGCAACCTCTGTTATTGTGTGCTCTACCTCCTTCACACTTCCTCAGCATCATATTCTTCAGCTCTCAATAGAGAGGCAAAGTGAAACGTCACTTCCTGCTTCAGCACTGTACCAGAGATTTTCCCATAGACATTTCGTAAAATGCTTATAAAAATAGTTTTACTTGGTCAGACCAAACGGTTCAGATATATTTAGAAACAGGAGAGACCACATTAACATTTCACTCCGACCAAAACGTTAAAAAAACCCAGCGGATTTAAAGAAAATGTTTTTTCGATGTCTTTTTTTTTTAGTTTTGGTCCAAGTGAAATGTTCTATGTGGTCTCTCCTTATTCTAAATAGCTGAACCATTTAGTTTGACCAAGTAAAACTATTTTTATAAGCATTTTACGAAATGTCTATGGGAAAACAAATGGCGGGTGAAAATCTCTGATACAGTGCTCAAGCAGGAAGTGACGTTCACTTTGCCTTCACTCTTCCACAGCATCAGGCACTTGAACTTTATCCTTGCCACATTCCTCACTGCTTGTCGCTGTCCACTATATCTCAACCTAACCCCACCTCTCCTAACATTCACCTTCCAAGGATTCATGCCTGCTCTGGTGGTTACTCAAAGACACGCTCTTTAAATGCCAGTCAGGCCTCTGATTCTCCTATGCCTCTCTCTCTCTCTCTCTCTCTCTCTCTCTCTCTCTCTCTCTCTCTCTCTCTCTCTCTCTCTCTCTCTGTCTCCCCCCCCTTCCCCCTAAGGAACCTGGCAGTGACAGCAGTGGGTGACAGGATGAACTCGCAGTGAGCGGCTTAATCTCCCCGATAACATCTTAATGATATTGTACCGCAAGTCTCTCATGACCCCAGTATACACAAGTGTGTCATCAACCAACTAATGATCTTTGTTCTGAGGAAATAACAACTACTGGCTTTTGTTATTCTCTAAACAAACAAAGAATAAGTATAATGATAAATAGTGTCACGTGTGCCATTATGTTCTTTCCTGGCCCCGTTGTGATGATGGATTTGACTAGAGGGCGCAATTTACAGAGCCGGCCTATTAGCTAAACTGGGTTCACTGGCACACTGCATGCCCCGCCCCAACACAAGATAACTTGCCTCACTGTGTCTATGCCCTCAATCAAAGAACGGATGGCATGCCATGCTGAAGAAATGTACACATTCTCCTTCGCATTAGTCAAGCAGAAAACTTAATTTATTTATTTATTTATTTATTCAAGAAAGGGGAAAAAATCACTCAAATCACCCATGCAATTTTCTCTGTGAATTTCCCATTAAACCTCTGGAAGGATTCAATGGGGTGAAAAACACTGTCTGCTGATGCAATCAGCAGGTAATAGAGGGACTAATTTTTCACTCAGAGACCATACTCCCCTCCCCCCCTCCCCCTCCCCCCCGCCCCCCAACAAAGTGCAATCACTGTATTTTGCAGTGCTGGTGTTTTTTTTGACAGCCCTAATCTTTCCTTGACTGATTTTCCTTATTCACACAATATCAAAGGATTTTTATTTCTTTTTTATTATATTAATGTCTAACACCTTAAACCTTAATTTTATAACAACTTAAATGCTCCCTGAACCCTTTACTCGTTTGGAATTACTGTATATGGTCAAGCAAAAATGTTAAAGCCATCTTTCTCTTTGACGTGTTTTTAGTGTTATACGTTATAAATTGTCAACCAATATTGGCTGTACCGAGGCAGCGTCATCAGCGCCACTCACTCATAGTACGTGCATTTTGAAAATCTAGGTTACTTCTAAAATAGAAGCAAGTGATTTCATTGGGCATCCAGGGTCATAATGTTGAGGAATACATTGTGCCTGCATACTGTCAACAGCATTGAAGTGAGGGAAACCGCTTGTGGCGGTTGGAGCGCATCCCCGGGGCAGCTAATGTTGCAGATTGATGGTTCCTGACAAAAAATGGTTTTATTGCTTTAAGAAATAAAGCGTAAAGTGTGTACTGTTACTATAGCCTATATTTCAATAAAAAGGTTTGCTGTAGTGAAGCATAGCTCTAATCCATGCACACAATACAAATAAATAAATAAATAATATGCCTAAAAAGTTTTCATAATGGCCTCTAAGAAGGCTACAAAAAAGTGTATTTTACAGAATCATTGTTCCTTCTCATTTACTTTGCTCCTCTCCCTTCTCTAGTTTCTTTTTTGGATTTGTGTGTCAGAAGAATGATGAATTACCCGTACACTTCTTCCCTTTAGGAGGTGTAAACTCAGCTATCTTATCTGCTCATGGGCTATTTGAAACTTGTAGGTTACGCACGCATCCAAATAAATCATCTCTTATCGAGATGTGTTACACGGCGAGCCCTCATGATCCTAGCTCAAAGGGTATACTCTCAAATAGTGAACTATTTCACTTCTCTGCTCAGTGGAAAAGGAAACAAACAAACAAAAAAAGATTAGAAGCCCAGCGACCCTTCTGAACATGTGTTACAGAATGGAATGCCTGTGAAATGTGAAATGATTTGTAGCTGCATCATATGTGTGGGTTTGCTGGTTGAATGTGATTCTGTACAGAAGAGGTTCACAAACGTTCTTTTAAAGTTGCTAGTCTCACGTGGTCAGATCCGACATCTTACGTCAGCACGCTTTCAGCAGTAGATATCTATCTAGGGCTGGCTACTGCAAGACTCTGCCATGTTTTTACAGCATGGCCACTAGGGGCCAAGGCGTCTATAAGAGGGTCTGTCCCTGTCTGTCTGTATGTCCCAAAGAAAGAAAGAAAGTGGCCAGGTCGCCGATGATGTCATGCAGTTCTATGTCTCCACGAAAGAAAGAAAGTGGTCAGGTTGCCGATGATGTCACACCAATGACACCGAGCAAATGTGCTGTTAATGTCACAGTTGAAGGACTACGTTGCTTGGCGGAAGATCATGATTGCATTTTTTGCTGCCGTGTGTTTGGTTGATGAAAGCTTGCCAGGTAGACTATGCAGTAACCAATCTATAAACCCAATATGCCCCCGCGAGGCCATGATGTACACTGATTTTACAACCGCTTGGATCGTGTCGTCCCTAACAACGCCCCTTAGCTGTTGTAAAACCAGTGTATACCACGGCTTCACGGGGCTTATTGCTTTAGTATGTGTGTGTGTCTGTCATGTTACACTCAGGTAGCAGATGTTAATATCCACCAGCAGTGTTTACAGCACCGATGCTGCAGAGCAGCGACAGCCAGGCTTGTTCAAAGTGTTTATCTTCACTTTTTGTTATTTACCTTTAGTTGTGGGTGAGCCATGCATCAACCACAATGTAGGTTTATTTCAATTACATATTTGAATTCCCTTTTTGTTCTTTCAGGCAGCGCTGCTTCAAACAGTAAACGGAGCTCCTGGCACAATAAAAAGCGTACTTTATATATTCATCAGCTGGCACAGAGCTGACGAGAGAGATAGAATATCAAGGAACTAGAAATGACCACCTCACGGTCACATAAAGCACAATACATGTACCTTGAAGCCCACGGCACAGTGGTGTGGACATTCAGCCTTATGGCACTTGATGCAATGTTTGGGGGTACCTCAACAAAACGGCTAATCGTTTTGAACATGTGGTCCTACCTTTTACACTGTAGCTACAGCCCATTTCCCCTAGCCTCACCTCCTTCCCTCACCACGGCCCTTCCCACCACCCATATCCTACGCTACGGCCCCTTTTCCGAGCCCGGACCCCCTTCCTTGGCCCCAAACGCCCTCCTACCACCCACACCCCCCTAGCCGCTCCCTTTACTCACCCCTCAAACCCTGACTCTCTACGACCTTCCTATCCCTAGCCATGGCCCCTTTTCCATAGTCTTTCCCTCACCACGCCCTTTCCCACCACCCAAACCCAATAGCTACTCCCCCTACCCACCCCTCAAATCCATCTCGCTACGACCTTCCTAGCTATGCCCACTTTTACCTAGCCTCGCCCCTTCATTGATGGAACGGATGGACATTGGTCACAGTGACCTTGAATCAGTTCATCTTTGACTCCAAGTTGATGTTAGCCAAATTTGAAGAAATTCCCTCAAGAGATGTCGCATTAACGAGCTTGGAACGAACGGTCGTGAGGTCACAGTAACCTTGATCTTTGACCTTTGACCACGGAAATCTAATCAGTTCATCCTTGAATCCAAGTGGATGTTTGAGCCAAATTTGAAGAAATTAGCTCAAGGTGTTCCTGAGATATCGCATTAACGAGCATGAAATGGCGGTCGTGAGGTCACAGTGACCTTGAACTTTGACCACCAAAATCAAATCAGTTCATCATTGAGTCCAAGTGGATGTTTGAGTCAAATTTGAAGAAATTCTGCCATGGCATTCCTAAAATATTGCGTTAACGAGCATCGGATGGACATACATATGTACCATACGGGTTTTACGTATGTATGTACGGACAACCCGAAAACATAATGCCTCTGGCCATGGCTATCGCCGGCGAAGGAATAAAAAGGTAGGCTAAAATACAACCTGTCATCATTCATTTATTGGTTTCAATAGGGAAGCTAGTGAGGTTTCATACCAAATTTCAATCAGAAGGCCGCCATATTTGCATAACCTGATCAGTCCGTGACGTCAGTCAAGTTTAAGTATGACATCAGTTATGACGTCAGTTCATCCTAGTACATATAGCGAGGGTTCTACGTCACCTTCCTCTCATAGCAGCAACTGGCATCACGGCTGTTCATCATCTCCTCTGAAGCTGTCGTTTCGCCCCACCCACCTCCCCAGTCCACCACCAACGAGTCTTGACTCCTAAACAATCCCACCCGGGGGGGTAGATTCTCTATCCTAGCCTATTCAGATGCCCTCCTCTCACCTCATTCTCCTGACAAGGGAGTCATATGCCAAAGTAGTTGCCATGCTTGCCATTTGCTAAATAAAGCCGCTTGTTAAATCTTACTGACTGCCCTCTCATGATTGAAATATTCTATTTCATTATTGTGTACATACACCACAAATCAAAACGTGTGGAAAACTAAATTTCCACACATCAGCGCTGCGTGTCTAAAATAGATCAGTTGAAAAAGTGCATAACATGGCCGAGTGTTGGCTCTTTGAATGTGTAACAAATTTCCTGTGAAATCGTGACTGATGTAGAAAAATGTAAGTTACAGAGCAGTGAGTACCCTGCACTCTGGGAACTAGCTGTCTGCAGTTTAAGGTGACAGATCTCATGTCACCCCTGGAGGGCCTTCTTGCCAAGGAAAAGGACGTGATGAATGCCCGTCTCATTATGTGATGTGTATTTACTTACAGTACTTTATTTGACTTCTGGGCTGAAGCTCCTTGAGGAACGGCGGTGGAATCTCCACCAGCATCCATCATGTGGTGTTAACTCCCTCACTAGCCTGCTCCCCCGTCTCCTCTGCGGGCTCCCGTGCGTTGACCTTCCTCTTGGCACCGCGGGTAAAGTGCTGCGAGAGCTTAAATCGAGCTGGTCCTGCGCAGGCTATTCCAGTACCCCCGAGGTAGCGCCTGTTAGAGATGTAATTAATCTCCGTGCAGATGATCCCTGACACTCCCATGTCAGAGCCAGGCAGATTCTAAACAGCTCTGAGTCAATGTGGAAGGAACCCAAAAGAAAGAAGAGGAATGAAGAAGATTTTTGTTAAAAACCCATAAAGCTCCATCTCCAGTCAAAGGGAACTTTTTTAAACCGGCGTCCATTCCGAAGCCCTTACTCAGCATTTGCTGAGATGGAAGGCTTGATGTACGCTCAGTGGAAAGGGCTAAATCAAGGAACGAACACGCTATCAAACGTGGAACCCACAAGATCACAATCAAAAGCAATTTTGTCACTGTCACAGGATGATTTATGACAGAATTAACAAGACAGAGAGAGAAAGCGGGAGAGATACAGAGAGAAAGAAGTAGTATGTTGTGTGTTTGAGTGTGTGTGTGTGTGTGTGTGTGTGTGTGTGTGTGTGTGTGTGTGTGTGTGTGTGTGTGTGTGTGTGAGACGACAAGGATAGACTGAAAGAGAGAGAGACAGAGAGAGGAAGAGAGATTTGCTGTAAAACATCTGATTTAAGTCTTATGATACTGCAGGTCTGACAGAACCTAAGACTGCATCACATGCTTCTATTTGGTCATGTCATTGAAATGTGATTTCCCACAGTCTCAAAAGACCCAGGGACATTTCAATACATTTCTTTAATATGACAGATGTCCGATAATTCCACATTTAATCTCTGCCCTGCGGGTGCAAAATATCTGAGGCAGCAAATTAATGCCACTGTAGTCAGTGAGATGGTGGATTTCTGGTGATTCTGAAATTGGATACTTACTCATCCAAATTCACTGTCCTCATTAGAGTGTCATGGATTGGGGGGGGTCGGGGGGGTCTATTTTACATTTTGAGAGTTACGTCTTCTCTGGCACAGTCGAATGATGAGGCACAAGAAACTTTGCACCCAGGACACCGCAATCTGACAGAGAGAGAGAGAGAGAGAGAGAGAGAGAGAGAGAGAGAGAGAACGTTCCTGCAATGTGCTGCGGCCATTTTAATTATGGGAGTTGAAGGTTGTCACTAAGTTTCATATAGCCAAAGAAAATATACCCTAGCCTTTGGTTGTTTCAATTATGCTTTGATTGTCCTTGTCTGTGTATGTGTGAGTGTCAGAGAGAGAGAGAGAGAGAGAGAGAGAGAGAGAGAGAGAGAGAGAGAGAGAGAGAGAGAGAGAGAGAGAGAGAGAGAGAGAGTGTGTGAGTTGGGGAGGGTGAGGATTAGAAAAATAGGGTGGCCTTGTAAGATACCTGTCCTCTTGGTGTTCAGTCGTTTGCCTCTCTCCCTCAGCTGTAAATTAGTATTCTCACTGGATATGTGATACAGGGGTGAAATTACAATCATGCCACTTCAATTAGAACCATGTTGCTTTGGGAGCATGAAACCCACCTTTGAACATTAATATCTCATTTCAGTCATTTCTGCACCATAGGATTTCCAGAAACAGCCTATTTCTTGCAACCTTTTTAACTGGCTTCTATCAATGAACGATGAACAGTTATACAATGATGCAGTATGTACTGTATCAAAATGTTTTGCAACATGTACATACAGTACCTGTATTGTCAAAGTGATGATTATTCTAAGACCGACACAATCATGACCATAAAACATCTGTATCCATTTTATTTTATTATTAGCACTATGCATGTTTTTTTTTTACCAGGTTATTACCATAAAACACACCTTCCTCATAACCTGTCTTTTATAACCCTTACGTAACCAGCCAAGTAGACAAAGAAGACATCCATAAGCCATATTGGGGCTGTTGGCAGGGGAGTAAAGGTTACATCATAACAATCATCATTCATTCATCTCCTTCCTCCACCTGGGTTTTCTCAGCAGGACATGGCTATTTCATCTGGTGATGTTCCCATAGTAAAATAGTGCAGGCCAAATTGCCATCAACATGTTGCAAACACATTATAACTGCATCCTCCAGCTTATTCCTTCCAGGTGTGTAAAAGCGGTGGTCCTTGGTTCAATGCAATATAGAGGGGGGCTATTGGGCAAATGCAAACCATCTCACCTTAAACACAGTTTTTTGTGGGTTTGAAATATTTCTCTTTCAATGCCAAAATGCATATCAGTTATCAGCAATCAGCTATGCAACCAGGTTTTCTTTATCTGTAATGAAGGCATTCATTCATAAATGTTACATTCCAGAAGTGCAGTTTGAATGTGAAAGCTCATTTCAAAGAAAGCTTCGGGGAGATCATAATCAAAGCTTTACTAATGTTACAGTCATATACATGAACTGTCAATCGTAAGCTGTCAAATAAACAAATAAATAAATAACAATGCCAATTCAGGTTGCTGTGACACAGTATGTGATGTGAAGTAAAGGCTTAGCATTTCATCTTTGGCCTGCCCACTTGAATCTTTCCCTTTCATTTAATTTAATTTCATTTAATTACATTTCATTTAATAAAGAAAACTAGTAAGTAACTGCAAGGAGATTAGTTACAGTCCACCCTGGATGGTTGTTTGCCGTTGTCATCCTGCACACTATACTGTATGATGACTCAATAGCAGCCATATACTTAAGCTTGTGTATATGCAGTACAAATGTGTGGACACGGCAGGCAGAAGACCGAGACAGAGCCATGATTTATAGGTTACAAGTACAATGCATTGTAAACCAAGGGAGAAGCAACTTTTTAATGGATTCTCTGTGAAAGACCAACAACTGGGAATGTTCCTGTTCAGGTTATTGAATGGATTCGGGCCTCCGGCACCCACCAGGTTAGCTGTCAAAGCTTTAACAGGCGCTGTTGTTTACAACCCCCTTACTTGGGTCTTCCACACGTATTGTCTGTATTTTGATGATGCTTCTACCCTGTCTTCAGATGTATTCTGTCCCTTGTCTGTATTTTGATGATGCTTCTACCCTGTCTTCAGATGTATTCTGTCCCTTGTCTGTATTTTGATGATGCTTCTACCCTGTCTTCAGATGTATTCTGTCACTTGTCTGTATTGTGATGATGCTTCTACCCTGTCTTCAGATGTATTCTGTCTCTTGTCTGTATTTTGATGATGCTTCTACCCTGTCTTCAGATGTATTCTGTCACTTGTCTGTATTGTGATGATGCTTCTACCCTGTCTTCAGATGTATTCTGTCTCTTGTCTGTATTTTGATGATGCTTCTACCCTGTCTTCAGATGTATTCTGTCTCTTGTCTGTATTGTGATGATGCTTCTACCCTGTCTTCAGATGTATTCTGTCCCTTGTCTGTATTGTGATGATGCTTCTACCCTGTCTTCAGATGTATTCTGTCTCTTGTCTGTATTGTGATGATGCTTCTACCCTGTCTTCAGATGTATTCTGTCCCATGTCTGTATTTTGATGATGCTTCTACCCTGTCTTCAGATGTATTCTGTCCCTTGTCTGTATTTTGATGATGCTTCTACCCTGTCTTCAGATGTATTCTGTCCCTTGTCTGTATTTTGATGATGCTTCTACCCTGTCTTCAGATGTATTCTGTCACTTGTCTGTATTTTGATGATGCTTCTACCCTGTCTTCAGATGTATTCTGTCTCTTGTCTGTGATGATGCTTCTACCCTGTCTTCAGATGTATTCTGTCCCTTGCCTGTATTTTGATGATGCTTCTACCCTGTCTTCAGATGTATTCTGTCTCTTATCTGTGATGATGCTTCTACCCTGTCTTCAGATGTATTCTGTCTCTTGTCTGTGATGATGCTTCTACCCTGTCTTCAGATGTATTCTGTCCCATGTCTGTATTTTGATGATGCTTCTACCCTGTCTTCAGATGTATTCTGTCTCTTGTCTGTGATGATGCTTCTACCCTGTCTTCAGATGTATTCTGTCCCATGTCTGTATTTTGATGATGCTTCTACCCTGTCTTCAGATGTATTCTGCCCCTTGTCTGTATTTTGATGATGCTTCTACCCTGTCTTCAGATGTATTCTGTCCCATGTCTGTATTTTGATGATGCTTCTACCCTGTCTTCAGATGTATTCTGTCCCTTGTCTGTATTTTGATGATGCTTCTACCCTGTCTTCAGATGTATTCTGTCCCTTGTCTGTATTTTGATGATGCTTCTACCCTGTCTTCAGATGTATTCTGTCACTTGTCTGTATTTTGATGATGCTTCTACCCTGTCTTCAGATGTATTCTGTCTCTTGTCTGTGATGATGCTTCTACCCTGTCTTCAGATGTATTCTGTCCCTTGCCTGTATTTTGATGATGCTTCTACCCTGTCTTCAGATGTATTCTGTCTCTTGTCTGTGATGATGCTTCTACCCTGTCTTCAGATGTATTCTGTCCCATGTCTGTATTTTGATGATGCTTCTACCCTGTCTTCAGATGTATTCTGTCCCATGTCTGTATTTTGATGATGCTTCTACCCTGTCTTCAGATGTATTCTGTCCCATGTCTGTATTTTGATGATGCTTCTACCCTGTCTTCAGATGTATTCTGCCCCTTGTCTGTATTTTGATGATGCTTCTACCCTGTCTTCAGATGTATTCTGTCCCATGTCTGTATTTTGATGATGCTTCTACCCTGTCTTCAGATGTATTCTGTCCCTTGTCTGTATTTTGATGATGCTTTACCCTGTCTTCAGATGTATTCTGTCCCTTGTCTGTATTTTGATGATGCTTCTACCCTGTCTTCAGATGTATTCTGTCACTTGCTTGGCCGTCACCTCTGTCAATCTCAGGGAGCTGGCACGGACACAGAAACAGCGATATAAGACGGCGTCAGTACAGTAGGAGAAAATCAATAACACTTTATTTGCGGTGGATCTGAAATTTTAGATGAATGAAAACGCCCTGTTTCTAAGAAGGTTACATTTTCTTCTAATGTCTACTTGATCACTGCATGATTGTAGCGTTATTCCAATTCTGCTTTGTGAAGAGAAAAACCAAGAGCTGTGCCTCACACCCCAGTTGCAGTTGCAGCGTAGAAAACTTTCTGTTGTGTTTCACTTCAACAGCAGCTGACAAGCTATAATGACGTGTTCAAGTGAACCTGACAAGTCATCCGTAAAGGTGTTTTCCAATCAAAGCCTCACTTGCAGTGGTGAACTTTTTCCCTGGGTTTGTGGGCTTTTGACTGCTTACTGGGATAGGCCTACTCCTTTGCCCTGTGTCACTCAGACAAAGTGAGAAAGAGCCACATACTGCACCTATCACTGGAGGACTTCACATCGTCCATCGCTCATCCCCAGGGCAACAAACATATCAACAGCCAGGTGAAAAAGATAGATTCTCTCACTTAAAAATGACTTTCTGTAGCACAAGACACACAGGAAAACCTTTCAGATCCAAGATGAAGACCTGTTGCACCTGTATAGTGCGATGGAATAGCATGTCATGTGGATGTATTGATGATGGGTTGGTAGGTTTAGAAGACCAAAATCCCCCCTCCCCCTCTTTGCATTTTTTAGGGCCTACAGTATGTCGAGATACAAAAAGCAAACTTTTATTCTTAATATCTTCCAAAAATAATGGATGGTAAGCTCCAGTGAGGATTGCCTGATGGCTTAAGACCAGTAAACCGTTGTCGGCCTGCTGGTTGTTTAGCAGCCCGGAAAGAAACAACAAATAAAAACAAACAGGCAAACAAACAAAAACTATTTTCTCTAGTCTCAGTGTTTCTCACCCAGTTACAAGCCTGTTATTTTTGCATCTCTGTTGTTGCAGTTTTTGTGACCAATCAGGACGCCACCTCAGAGATAATCAGGGATCTGGCAACTCAGAGAGTTGTGTGGAGCGGACATGACGGCTGCAAATAAAACATAAAAAGACGTTGATTTTTTTCATGGAAGCGACAGTTTGGTTGAAAATGATGAATCACCTGTATTCTACTGCTTTGTAGTGTTTGTTGGTGATTTCCAGCTAGGCGGAGCAAAGCACCGACAATTACCACAAACACTCACTTGATGCCCACGACAAGAGCTGCCAGCAACTAGGCCATATGCTGGCAAAGCGGGAAACCAGCAACCTCCCATTAATGCACTGGCAAGACAGATGAATGGACAGAATTTCTGCTCTGTCTGTTTTTCCCCACTGCTTGTTACATACAGAACTCAAAACAGATCCCATTTGAACGTTTTAAAAGCCATGAATGGGTCTATTACCCGCTCTGAGCAGAAGGGTGAACGTGCTCCGCTTCGAACAGGCCCCTGGCCCGGGGTGCAGCCTCCCCCTCTCCATCACAACTGTCACCTCTTTCAAGTCCCGGCTCAAAATCTTATGAACTAATATGATCTATTTTTTATTATACTACATTTAGCAAATTATGAAAATAGCTATTTTTGCCTGCTTGTCCAATGAAAATCTGCGAGGACAAGTGTTGGTGTTGTTACATTTTTTTTTAAATATCTTACTCGTTAGGCTACTCTTTTCAAAAGTAATATTATTACTTTACTTACTGTATTACTCCCAGCCAACAGTAATTCGTTACACTACTCGTTATATTACTTTTCCATTCCACCCCACAAAATTGCTAATTGCATCGATCCGTTCTCATCAAAATTCTGACTTTGCATGTGCGTACGTGTTAATATAAGTGTAGGCCTAATCATTTCGCCGGTCAGCGCAGCTAAGGCTTCCATCTATCTGGTTTTTTTTTCTACAGACCATGACTGAATCCATAAAGGTTTGATGAAGAGCACACCTGGCTCAAAGTGATGACGAGACACACATCTTTTAAACAGCTTAGTTTAAATAATGCAGTTGTAAGATCTGCAACAGTGGCAAACAGGTAGACCCAAACAAAATGTTGGCAGGATGAAAAACAGGCCAACAAGTGCCAACGCATTCTATCAATATGCAATGTACATGTTTGAGTCAGCGCTGGAGAAAGTAATGCAGTAACTTGAAGTTACTTGGATTAGTAACTGTAATATTATTACTGTTTTGGAAATTGTAATCCATTACACTACTCGTTACTGGGGGAAAGGAATATATTACGTAAGATATTACGGTACTTTAGTATTACTGCCCAACACTGAGTACAACCTACTGTGAACTGTAACGCTTGATGATACTATATCTTGTCATGAATTTACAAAGAAATATGAGTTAGTCATTATTCCCGTCCATCTGTGACTCCATGTGTTGTCTATGGAACAGGGTAAATCACAAATGCTGCCTTGGTTGCTACAAGTCATTGAGGAAATCACTCACTCCTCCTGGATGGGACGCTCTGGCCCATCTCGCTCTTTTTGCCTTCTGTTTGCCAAAGCAATGCTGTATGCAGGGAGAGGAGTCTGCAGAGACACAAAGTCACAAAACAACCGCATTCATATTGATATTATTATTGGTTCAATGTCACAGCAACGTCTTCCATATTCTGCTAACTATAAACATTATGTTTAGTTCTGCCTCCTTCCATAGCCTACGTTATGCATTGCCACAATGCTTAATCTCTTCATCAATTCAAAATGTAGTCTGCAATGTTATTCTTCTCTCCTCCCACATGAAAGAGGTCATTAGCATAGCCCCGGACCTTCGTCCCACACACTGACCAGGAACAGACATCATGTTGGCCATAAGGTGTGATATTCCACAGCAATACTGTATCAAAACAACATTTCGACTTCCATTTCCAAATCCACTGCAGCATAGTTTATATTCGTTACACTCATATGGACTTGATTTTTTTTAAATCATACTGCAAAAATTGATCTAATGGCACACAACTACAGTATGGTGTATAGAGGTTTAACATCACCACAGAACTCACATACTGTAGCTGCTTCTTAGCCTACAACCAGTGCAAAGGAAAGGTCCAAAGAAAAACTACATTCATGACCGATGGTTTATCATAATTGTTCCTTTCTCACCTTTGAATTGGCAGTTTTTCTTCATTGATAAAGGGGAAATGGAAAGGCTTCTGGCACAGACTGTTTGCTGTAACAAGCCCTGTTTGAGATACTGGCATTTTGTTGCCTAAACATATCATTAGCACACTAGGTGACAGCACAAGTGCTCTATCAGAATAGCCTGTGGGCTAACAAAGGTAACAAACAAACAAACAAAATGACAGGGTTCAGCAAATTACCCCTTTCATGGCACAAGGCAAGCTGTGTCGCTGCTTTGAGTGTGTGTGTGTGTGTGTGTGTGTGTGTGTGTGTGTATGTGAGTATTTGTGTCTGTGTCTGCCTCCGTGTGCATGCCTGTACTTTATCTACAATTGTGTGTGTTTATTTTGTGTGTGTGTGTGTGTGCGTGTTACGTCTTTTGACACCTGGGAGACACATGGATTGTGCCCTGGGGCGATACCAATTTTTCTCAGTCATTGTTCAGAGCAGCACATTAAGTAGTAATATAACACGATCACCATTTATTTATGTAATTACTTTAAGATTTCTACCAAGTTCAGAACCGTTTCAGAGCAGAAACCTGTTTTATTTCTCAGATCCTTAATTATTGTTGTGTTTATTGCTTCTTCAAAGGTATATCTGATGGCTGATAGAGTTGAGGGTTTCAGAGCTGCAGCGTTCTTTGCAGCCAGGCGTTAAGTACAGCTACTGTAGTATAGCTGAAATGGCTTGTAAATAGAGGAACTGAAAAGCATGAGGATAGGATTGTACAAATGACCTCAATATGTTGCCATTAGATATGCAATTCATACTGTACTTAATGTGACTGAGCCAGTACAGTGTGGTGTAGTCATGGAAGATAGAAAGACTGTACTGACTCCTCTCAGTCCGAATTACATGGAAAAAGCCATTCCTAGAATAGAGAGACTATTTCTAGGAGTGAAGCTGTCTTTGGTGATATACCGCTATACAGTAGCAACCTTGTCTCAAAAGCTCTGAAATAGAACAATACAGATGAATGTGTTTTGTTTGGGGCAGGCTGTATCCAGGAAAGCCTGGCGGAAGAATGCTGAACCATCTGGAAACCATGGTAACATATGCCTACCGCGAAAGTGGAGCCCATTTGGGATCACATGCTGGTCACGCCATACCAAGGCCTGAGATCATTTGGAATTGGGCGAGCTCAGTGAACTGGGACTGGGAGGGTATTGTACGGTAATGACATGTGTGCTCCTTGGCATCTTCAGTGATGCATTTTAACCCAGGGAAAAGGTTATCCCCCCCTGACATTTCAAGTTGCCATTTGCAACACTGCTTTTGAGCAATCAAATGACTTGTTGGTTATGCACGATACAAATGATTATCCATTATGGAAAAAATAAATAAAAAAACGTAATTACTGTTGAACTTTTTCTACTTTTCACTTGGTATGCAAAATGACTCGTTTACCTTAATGGGCTCATTTGGATTGATTTTGAATTAGGAAAGCTATTATTCTAATGAGCCGCTCTTCATTGAGAGCAGAGAAACGTCTCCGATTCTAAAAGACAATAAAGGCCAGGGAATCTGAAGACATGATCACAACACGGAGTGCTCAGCAAAGCATAACTAAGAAAATACATTCTTATAAACTATAATAGCATGGATTGCAGAATGGTAATATATAGCCTACAGTATAGGAATGGAAGGCAAATTGAAGGAGTGGAATCGGATGAAGAATCGAGGCTTGGTTGGTTGGTGTGATGGTGTACACAGGTCTGTTATACGGAATTCTATGGAGCTGGCTGCAGAACAAATAAATACATATTTTGAGGACAACATACATCAAAAGCACACGACTGCATGTGCATGAATATATCAATTTGATTAACTAGGGTGGAGACTTCAGATGAGGCGCCATGGGCGTAGTTTATTTGGGTGTGACCACCAAACTCAGTGCCAGACAGTGTTAGAATGTTAGTAGTAGAGAGTTAGTGTTGGAGTCAATTAACAAAAATCAGATAACACAATCAGGGCAAATGGGCAATACCATTGTCAATGCACTCTGGAGGGATGTTATCTCCCTCTAAGAGAGGGGCTTCATTCAGCTGCACTGGCTCTATATGTGTATATGGATGTGTGCATGTTTATATCTATTTGCATGTATCACTCAGGGATTATAAAATTAATGTATGATTCCCCTTTGTGCTAAATTCATTTGTTTAACCTTCCTTCCTTTTGAGCTGGAATACACCGAGCATGTTGACAGATTGCACCTTTTCCTGTTTCCGAATGTAAAGAGCCTGGAGGCCAGAGCGTTTAACATGCGAATGCTGAGAGTTAGCAGTGTAAATAATGCATCGCTGCAGCAGCAGCAAACTTGTGTTTACAAGAAAGAGCAATGATCAGCTCAGGATCAGTCTGTATCCCTGGAGCGTGAGTTGCTTTACACAAACCAACCAAAAGTTACGACACACACTTTGAAGACGTGAATTCACTTCAAAGTCCTTTGCAATCTTCTACTCAATGGGTGGAGCACTGTCAACGAGTTACTAAATGTTTCGGATGTGCTTTTACTTTTAATTCGTTGTGGGTTGAATTCAAGTTCAAATGGCCATACTGCATTTAAGCAAACATCCTGACAGAGGTCCACTGACGATGGATAGTGATGGATTTCACAATCTGAAGATCTAGGATTGAGGAATATCAATAAATGAACCCCCCCCCCCCCCCCCCAAGATGAGAATAGTGTTCTCAGATAGCCACAGTGAGAAATGTGTATTTCACCCGCGTGTAATATAATCTCACCATGCTCTGAATTCTCTGCAGATTAGTTCTCTTTTCTCCATGCAATACACATTTCATGGCATTTCTCTTTACAAGCTCGGTAACTATTAAATACTTATAAGCTGATCTCTGCAGCATTTTCCTTTCAGGTCAACATGTTTTAATAACCAGAGCACAGTTACAGTTCAGGATGTCATTGAAATTACACCCAACATCAATACAGCCTAATAAATACATTCCATGTATATATTGCATATTGAATGTATTGCACACATCTACAGGGTAAGTCGGTATAAGAATGAAAGCCTTTCACTGGAATCTTCAAACAGTGTGATAAAAGCATTGTTTGTTTTACCCAGTGGGCAAGCCCACCCCCTTTCCAGGAAGATGCGGAAGTCTTTGTTTAAGCTGTAATTCCTCGAAGGGCCACTTTGGCTCGGGGGCAGTAGGCAGATCTCCCCATGTTAAAATGCCCGACTTTGTAACAGGATTAAACATCTTTCCAGTAAGGGGCGAAACACGGTTTTGGTCTATATTCATAACAACCGTAGGGGGGTCAATTTTTATATAACTCGCCCGTTTGAAGTAAAATAGATGATAGAAAAGGGGGTGATTGACAGATTGCCTGTCCAGTGATCGCACAGCTTGCCGATCACGGACCAATAGCAGGCGGAGCTGCGGCTGTGGGAAACTCCCATTTCACGTGAGGTGCGGAAGGACACTCAACCCATTCCCTCCCGCTCTGCTGACGAAAAATCAAGATGGTGACGGCCAACGTTTGAACTCCGCCAGGGAGAAAAAATTTAATGGGATAGTTACGTCGATATTATTTATGTCTATGGTTTTACCAGTAGACAGGGGTATGACGTTTCACAGATGTGATAAAGAGTCTAGCACAGAACGTACCAAACATCAGTAATGCATCAACTTTCCCCCCATACTCAACCTGTAGCAAGGCATACAAAAGCTATTGTTTCATGTATACCTCCCAGTGATCGGCACCACACTGATTAGAAGCCAGCACACTGTGTGTGTCCCTTACGTGGGTGGGCAATAACAGAGATTGATAGCGGAGTTAGGGTGGCCATTTGGGGCCCTGATCTATGGCATGGGATCCCTAGGGATAAAGCCATCCCGCTCCACTCAGCTGCCCGTGCAGGCCTGCTGGACACAGTAATTGAGAGGAGATGTATTTATAAAGTGTCCTGCTCAGCAACCCCGCTCATTCCAGTAAATCTGAGGGGGAGCCGAAAGGGAAGATGTCACAACCCAAGGACGCTACAAGGAGCTGCCCCTGCCATTGCCAGCAGGTAATAGCGGTGTCACTCTGTCCCACAATGCATTTGCACTATTGCACCTTTGGGCTGTTAGCATAGCAACCTTCCTGCCAGAGAGAGATAGCGAGAGAGAGAGAGGGGGGCGGGGTGGGGGTGGGGGTGGGGGGTGGGGGGGGTGGGGGGGTGGGGGGGGTGTTCCAAGAATGAGATGCAATAATAATTATTATTATGCTTTTGAATGCATGAGGGCAATCTGCTTATGAATATATGACATATTACACACACTCTTTTAGTACTGTACATTCATATTCATGTGAACACACACCTAATATCATAAACAACATGACTACAACAGAATAACATACTGTACAGTGCATATATCATGTTACAGTAAGTGTATAAATCCTTTCATTGACTCTACATGAAGTATGTTGTGTTCATTGTATAAGCGAGTGCTTTATTTTGGGATAACTCTGAGGCAGAACATTTCTGATGCATTTAGGTTTTTGAGGTAACTAAATGTTATTTATATGCATCACCTCGGTCCTGCAGCTCTTGCTCTGTTCTTGCATTCAGCTTGGCCTGTCGCTCAGCTTAACCAGCAAACACAAATCTCACAGGGAGCTATTGATTGGGGCTTATGACAAAATCTATATGAAATGCTTTGAGGTATTAAAGGAGAGCGGGGAAAAAAGAATTCAATGACCTGATAGGTTGAGAAAGTAAAAGCCTCTTTTGGATACAGCTGCCTTCTGGTTGCCTGGGAGGTTTAAGTGTCATTATGCCCGGTGCATTCCCAGAGTCAAGACATATGCTGTAGCACATCTTGTACTACGCTGGGAACAAATGAACATCCATTTTCAGTTGATATTCAGAGAGAGGGTTCGGAGCGGGTTGTGAATCGTAGGCTACTTGTGGTGAATTTAAAGGTTGAGATAGAATAGAATTTGCACTAATTGCTCAAAAGAAGTTATAATGAATTGACGTGGCACCAGTGCTGGAGCAAATCCACTGGGAAACACTAATGTGATGTAGATGTTACACAGATGTCCTTCCAATTAACTAATTAGAGGAAAAGGGGGAGGATAATGATGTATGGCTGGATGTGCTTAAAACAGCCATGCCTCTCTTCTTCGCTGGCCCAAAAGCAAGGCTGACACTTTTAAGTTGCATGGTTGACGGAGATCAAACAGATCCGGATGTGCAAATGAGGACACAAATCGACTATATGCATGGGAGAGAAAGTTGACTGTGTTGCTGCTGCTGCTGCTGCATACTGCGAGGACTGTGTTGATGCTGCTGCTGCATACTGCGAGCACTGTGTTACCATCCCACAAACTGCAATGTGGGGATGATATTTCAAACGCCTTCTTTTCTCCCTCAGGGGAATGTGACAGTTTAACTCAAATTCTCTCATACTAAGAAAACAAATCCATTTTCATCCCCCTCATTATGATGTACCTTCAATGTTAAGTACATTTCACACACAGGTGTATCTCACACACACACACACACGCACGCACGCATGCACGCACGGACGCACGCACACACACACACACACACACACACACACACACATACACACACACACACACACACACACACACACACACTATACATACATACCATGTATGTGTATATATATATATATATATATATATATATATATATATATATATATACCGGTATATATTATATACTGTATATATAGCATTTATAGTAAAGTAACAAACATGGATTTAGGGTAGTATACATAGTGAACTTGGCAGAAAAACAACATAGAGCAAATAACTGCACAGCAGTAGTGATGTGAAAGAATAGAAATAACACACAATGCCATCATTTGCATAATAACAAGAGAGGGACTATCCAACAGACACTATGGTGTATTTAAAGATAGGGGATTTCCATGCTCTGGCTGTATAGACTCTTTTCACGGAATTGCCAGGCATGTCCTAGCAGTCCTATCCTATTGTATTAGCAAACACTGCAACAGGAAGTGAGCTGGGGTTCAATTTAGAATGTTTATGTTGTCAAGTTAAAACTGTCTATATGTGACAGGAGGGAGTGACAGGCAAAAAATGATGTACTACTCATGTAGGCAAACTGGTCAGTTATTTTGAGAGCCTTTTAAATGTACTAGGAATCCCGTACGCTACGCACGCTCGATTGCTAGGGTGGAGACTCTGGAGATGATGCGCCACTTGTCCTCTTCATACTCCCACCACTTACTCGAGATGATGCGCCTCACTGATGACATCATCACAATGATGACATCACTGATCACATCACAATTGCTTAAGTGACATCACTGATGACATCATCACTGATGAAGAAGATTCAGGCAGGGAAATGGACAAAATCTTCTTTTAGAATTGTGTTAATGAGTTTCAGCACCTACTGTAGCAGGATCAGCCTTCAAAACTGAGGCGTGTTTGTTTCTATTGCCACTCTTATTCCCTGAGACAAACACAGTGTTTAGTGGCCCAGTGCAATACAATATTGCAGCTTATTGATAGATGCACAGAGCAAACAAGATCATGTAATTCTACCCAATTAGCATGAGCTCAATTCACTGGACAGAATAGAGTCACAATGAAAACCTCGGAATGATCCAGTTAATTATTCCATGCATTGATTTTATGTAGACCAATCCCCTTGCAGCCTCCTGAACTTAACAAAGGTGGCGGCTCATGAAGTGACATGTACAGTATGCTCGCTGTATACTCAGTAGAATAAAGAACAGCTGATCCACTGACACCTATTCAAGTTTGTAAACAACGAGTATAGGGGATTTATGTAGTGCCGTGTTTATTAGTTTTGAGCCAGGGTTTGGTTTGGTTAATATACTAACTGGTTGCAAATGTACTGAATTTCTCCAGCATACCCTTGAATGAGATTTAAAAAAAAAATCCATTGAGTGAATGAAAGCCATTTAAAGCCAGCATATGATTAGTAAATATAAATGAGCAGCTGAATTAATTCATAGTAGACGGAGGCAGCATGGCTTCATCCACTTAAGATGCCTTTTGTTTCAGAATTCAAAAGCCTTTGTATTCCCCATAGGAGCCTTATTACTAAATATTTGGACCATGCCAGCAACACACCACGAGGGGAATGACTCTCAGTGCCCGTGGCTGTTGATAAGAGCTCAGCTCAACCAGAAATCTGAATCAATTTGAAATTATATTCTCTCGTTGCAAACAAAGCAAATTCCTCTTAATTGTTGGCACATTTCCACTCAATCATTGCCACTGAATCCATGAGGAGCGGATTACCTTTTTGTTTGGAAAATGCTGTCAGCAAGCTCTTTGTTTTTGGACGACGTTCTTTCACAAAGACCCTATCTGGGTCAAAAAAACAAACAATTGCAGCCTAACCACAATTCCCACAGTACTGCATTTAGTCACTGTACAACAGTATCACTCCAATATGACAGGGCTTATACTGCATTACATGCTATTAAAAGTTCAGTGTGTATGAATTTTAGGATTTGGGGCACCTGATCACTATGTTACATACTTTGTAATTAGGATCTTGTACTACAGTGCAGTTGTTTCGCCCCACCTCCACCCCTGCCACCACCAACGTCATGACTCCTGAAGAATTCCCTATGGGGGATTCTCCATCCTATACTGTACATCACTGATGCCCTCCTCTCACATCTCAGGAGGAGCGTCATCATATCATGGAGTCATACGCCAAACTTTTGTTTATTGTCTCATTGTTTCATGTTTATTGTTTCATGTTCATTGTTTCATGTTTCATTAAAGTTTATTGAACCTCCTAGTCTCTCATGATTGAATATGATTTAGCACCAATATTTGGCAACAATACTCTTGGGAACAGAGGCTCAGACATGTACTCATGTCCTGGAATGGCAGTTGCAGAGAGCCAAGGGCCTACAGTATGGCCCTGTGGAGCCCTGTGCCTGCCCCTCTGCTGCTGAACAGGGCCACCCCACATCAGCTGCTGAACAGGGCCACCCCACATCAGCTGCTGAACAGGGCCACCCCACATGTTGGATGCTCAAAATTTAATCAGGTTGCAAAGCTCAATTTCCCAGACGCCTCTGCAGAACAATAGCACTCGTAAAAAATAATAATGTCTGATGCTGCAATATGAGCGAGCGGAAAGTGTGAATTTAACCTTTAAGCAATTAACTGCACTGCTTTGTTAGTGTACAAACATTATGATTCAAATATGTTGCGTGATTTCACTTTAATAATAATTTAAGCGGAGAGGGTTTGAAATCAGGATAATAATAACTACATCTCAACCAGAGCGTTAAGTTGGAATGTCTATTTTTCACCCATGCAGAGTGAAACGCCCTTCTGGCTCCAGGGCCAGTATCATCGCAGTCAAGACTATGATCCTACTGAAATTGAACTCAGATATATGCCAGTGCACATGTCCCCAGTGTGAACTTGATACAGTACAGTTATTATTGCTGGTGGGGTTAAATTCGTGGGCAGTTGGGCAAGGAATATCCATCATGATTCACCTGGCTGATAGAAATTATGGAATAAGTGTTAAGGCAAGGAAACAGGGGCATGCAGGCTACATCCCCTTGTTAAATATAGGCTTTCTGTGATTGTTTAAGTAGTAGACCGAATGAGTTTGTGAGATATAAATCTCATTTGTGGGGCTTTATGAAACCTGTACAGATCAGAAGATACCCAAGCTTCCCTCCATTTCTCTCTTGGATCATTAAATTCCCCATTGGTCATGGTGAGAGGAGTTTATTGCGCCCCAGGCCTGCCGTCTCCTGAGGCTCCCTCCGATGGTGGAGAGACAAGCCACATCATGGCTCATAGCGCCATACTGTTCCCGAAAGAATTAAGCTCTGCATTGTAACATAAAGTCATGGCATTTAACTTGGAACAAAAATCATGGAAAGTAGTATGCCCTTAAGCCTTTTTAAAATGTAAATTGTAGGAGTGTGGGGAACAAAATACGAGTTGCAGCTGCACACAGAAGGCCAGCGAGGAACGTTTCAAACCTTTATCGTTGGCAATGCCAGTTACTGTGAATTTAATAATTTCACATTTTCAACAGTAATATAATAACACTACCATGCTGCGTGCGTTTGATTTCTAGGCTGGGGACGATGCCCCATGGGTGCACTTTGTGTTATTGTTGTGACCAAACATGTCAACTCATGCCACGTAATCCACATCATCAGTGGGTATGACATCACTTGACGATTGTGGAGCATGACATGACATCATCAGTGGAGGTCATGACATGTTCCTCAGTGTTTATCAGTTGACCCTTGCTCCGCTGCTGACTTCATCTCTGTCAGGGATTGGCTGTTTAGAGTGTACCCCTCCTGGTCATACCTCAGTCGAAAAGCCTCAGGTACAGTATGTCTAGCTTGACCATGACTGTTGATCTGTAATGTAAAATATCAATGTAGTGCCCCAGATTTTTTCAGTTTGCTTTTCACCAGATTCATATCAGACCCCTGAAAAGTGTTTTGGCAAATTTTGGAGGCGATTGGAACAACGGCTGGGGAGATAAATGTGGACAGACAGACAGACAGACAGACAGACAGACAGACAGACAGACAGACAGACAGACAGACAGACAGACAGACAGACAGACCAGGACCAGGACCAGGACCAGCACTTCTGTAAAGATTAAAACTCGGTTTTATACAGTACCTTCTTCTTCATTTTCTGGTCTTTCAGCACAGTTGTGTCACTGATTGTTCATTATCTCTCTCCCACATTCTGCACCAATGTTGAATTATGTATTGTGCTTGCAGTGGAGAGTGATAGTAAGAGCAACTATCTAGTACCTTTGGAAATCTAAAAGTAAAGATCTGCAACATTTACATATAAATAACTCTCCATTTTGCTACGCCTTATTGCCGATTAATGCCATAGAATCACTGGTGTAATACGATAATGTTCATCTCCAGTGCAAAAATGTTTGTCATCCTCCCACACATAAATTACACCACTGTACCACATTCTTTATCGCATAAAAATTAGCATGCATATCTATCACAGAGCAGCCATGCAGTCCTTTCAACATACAGTTTATGGCTGGAAAACCGTTACTTCTGACATCAAAGTGGTTGATAATCTGGCTTAAAGAGCATGGTGCAGGTTGGGGGAGACCATGCATTAATATGTTGGAGGCGTAGTTACCACCGTAGGCACTGAAGCTCCCTGTTCCTGAAATGGAACTGTACACACGTGACTGTCACCTTTTTCATCCCAAAATAGGAGAGGGTTTCTGAGTGGTTTTTACAGTATGTCTGCCCTGTATCTGTCACCTTTTCACTATCCATGACTTTGCATCCCTGTGTCAGCCCCAACAGAATGTCCAGCAACAAGTGATGTCACGGGTTTTTGTACGCCCATTTAGAATGCCACTTTTCATCCATATTTCTGCCCTGGGGGCCTGTTTTTTTAGGGTAGGGGGTGGGGGGTATTCTCATACTAATAATGAGCCCAACATGTATTAAATAATACAAGATGTTACTATCCCTTGTGCCAAAATCCGAGGAAAAACACATTTAGAAGCCCAATCCAGAATAAAACAAGCTATCAGGCTAACAAACTAATAAACAAGACACAAATCACCTATACCTACCCTAGCCAACAGCAGTATGAAGCATGTCATTGAGGTTTTCAAGTGGGCACCTTCCTTCACCAATGTTTCGTTAAGTTAGGCCCACGACACCTCAAGAAGGCTTAACGGTGTAATCCAGCATCCCGGAAACACCCCCCTCTATGCTACTACTGCACAACGCCATTTTACCCTCACCATCTAATGCCAACCTACAGTAGCATTAACCTAGCCTTAGCCTTGAACCTTCTCCTAGAATTAGCCTAGCCATCCCAGGTCGGTTCCATATGACATTCTTAATAACTACACCACCAGTACCATACGGCCATACCCAATGACTAAGGCTGTGACTAGCCCCACTGGCACCGTTAATGCGCACTCAGTGCCATCGGTTCCGTATGGTGTTCTTAAAAATACCACCAATACCATAAGGACCCTCCTCGATGACTAAGGCTGTGACTAGCCACACTGACACCGTTAACGCTAACGCTTTCCATCAACCTAGTATTAACCTAGTCTTAGCCTTTAGCCTAGCTATCCCAGGTCGGATCTATAGACAACAATAAAATCAATCAACTCCATACAAGGCCTACCTTAGCAGCACCCCATTTAGCATGTTTCCTCCTTAACCACAGCCATTCACTTGCTCGTTCTGCTGCCCGTTGCAGCAGAACGAGCAAGAATGGCTGTGAGAACAACAAATTGGAAGTATACCAAGTTAACTGTTAGTTTAAATTTGTAGTTTTCAATTAGTTACTCCATCTACAGTTACTGGTCAGTTTCCCAACATTACAGTACCGTAAATTCCGGACTATAAGCTGCACCGGTGTATGCCGCACCTGCAAAGTTGACTATTTTTTTCTTATATAAGCCGCACCGGACTATAAGCCGCGGGTGTTTTAATGGTATTTTTTTTTTTTTTTTTTTTTTTGTGTTTTAATGTTTAATTACCATATGTAAGGGTTCATGCACAGAGGGGATTGTCGGGAAAGAGATGGCTGTTTGAGGAAGCTCCCATTTATTAACATTTCAACAAAACAACATAACACAACACCACCTGTGTTGTTTTTTACAGTGCACACAGTGTCATACAGTGTCATACAGTGTGGTGAAAAGAGGGCAAGAGAGGAAATTAAAACTTATTATAGTTATATAGGATTTATAGTTAGAAAGAGTGCTAAAAAAGAGAGATTGAAATTTTGAAAAAATCCATAGATAAGCCGCACCGTTATATAAGCCGCAGGGGCCAAAAAAGGCCAAAAAACGGGAAAAAAGGTGCGGCTTATAGTCCGGAATTTACGGTATGTACTGAAATCTGTGTCCCCCCCCCCACTACACTTTGACTGCTTCCTTCTCTGATAGACCAGACCAGCACATCCGGGTAATTTGCAAAACATGAAGGGCGCACCCCTTTTTAGGGGACAACACAAGCCACTCCCGTTGACTTCAATGTAAAATAGCAGTACCAAAAAAATCTATAGAAAAATAACAGAATTAATTTTGTTTATAAATGACCCAAAGACACCATGACATGACAATATATTTCAACTCGGCTGGGCCATAGAATGAGCAAGATACATCGACACAAGGTGCTTGCCTTATATGAACGCTGTATCCAGTTTCCACCAGGTTACATACATCGTCCACTTTGACGGTGTCACCCCTACTCTATCGCAGACCCGTTTTTTTTTCATTATTATTGTTAGTGAAACTATAACAACACAGCAACTCTTCGGCATATCTCTAACAAATTAAACAGTTTTAAATAGTTTGTTTGAAGTGGTTTCGGCTTCTTGTACCGTCTTTTACCATGGTGGGTGTCCCCTAAAAAGGGGCGTGTCCTTGGCGCTGGACGCTTGAAGACGTGGCGCAGTTCTGGTCTATCTACTTGATGAAAATGTAAATTAGGTGTAAGCTGATCACACCTTCATGATGTTTTGGTGTTACTTCTGCCTGCAATCAGAGCTAGTCCTATAACCACAGAAATATAGCTTGTTGAAAAACTGTAATGGGCGCACACACACACTTTCAATCTTTAATTCCCGAGCAGCACTTCCATCTCGCAGTGACCTTTCAGAAATGACACCCGGGTGTCATACGTTAGTGCCTTAACTGCTGTAATGACCTCTCCCGCTCTCTATCTCCCCCTCCTTTTCCCATGTACCAGCTGTATAGATACACACAAACACAAAGACATACACACGCATGCTTATACTTAAATTAACACATTCATATTCTGGTTTATTATAGGAAAAACATTTTGGCTAGTGGAAATTCTAATTGGCTGGTAACTTCTAGCAGCCATATTGGCAGGTGGCCAAAAAAGCAAATGTCAAGTCCTGCAGGGAGATTGTCACACTCATCGATACATATTTGAGGTTTGTTTATTAATTGGGAAAAGGACCACTGGAACAAACGCCGCGAACATGATCCGGCTACTTTTTCAATCTGACTGGCTACTCAAAGGTTTGGGGAACTCTCTGATGAGATATTCCTCTAAATTGGGCTTCAAATGGAAAAAAAATTCCCGCCGCCGCCCTTCGGACGGCGGCATCCGTGGGCCCGTTGCCGTTGTGATATCCTTTCATGGGGCCCGAAATCCCTGGCTACGGCCCTGCATGCAGGTGTGTGTTTGGTGTGCCCCCATGTGTGTGTGTGTGTGTGTGTGTGTGTGTGTGTGTGTGTGTGTGTGCTCGCGTGCGTGCGTGCGTGGGTGTGTGTGTGTGCGTGCATGCATGTTAAATGAAGGACAGAGAGTGAGTTATTTAAAGAGTTAGGTTGTACAACATCAGGTAGCAGTTGATACAATGTAAGAGGCTTTGTGTTAACCACACATACATGCACATAATGTACACAATCTATTTTTTTGATGCTAAAGTACATAGTCACAGCAAATTAGTCTGCAAATGACATAAGCGTTTTCACTCATCAAAGACTCTTTGCGTGTCACCCGTTAGTAGGCTTATAGTATTATTTTTTTAGGGGGCAGGGCAATAAAAGAAGAATAATTTCCCCTCATATATTCTACCTCACATTTACCCTTAAGAAGTTTCCCTTTGTGTATAATGCCTGGTTTATGATTTGTTGCACTATTCAAGGAAAAGTGGAAAGTGCTATTAGTGTCAAATAGTGCTGGTCAAAAAATAAGGCCTCTCCTGTCATGGTGCATGTGTACATTATATACACATTTAGCATTTTGCCCATATACAGTAGTTATTTTTAGGCAAGGCCATGCAAATCAAGATTCTACGCAATCCACTAACACTTCAGCCCCAACTCCAGCAGATTATTGCAGTGCAAATAAAATCTTTGAAAAGGTGGCGTAAAGACTTTATGCAAAGAGATCAGCTTGCATTCATGGCAGCTATCATCATTTCAAGATGCAGGCGTCGTATAGCCAGCAAGCAGCCAGGTAAGTAAGGCAGACGGAATTCTGTCCTAGAGTCTCAAATCAGATCAGTGAACGCTCCAGCGATAAGGACCACTATCGGACGCCAGGGTTCCAGCCCTGGTGGATTAGTTTTACAGCTGAAGCATGCAATTTGCACTTGCATTTGGTGATGTAGAGGGTTATTTGCTTGTGCTCTGCTCTTTTCGAGGGCTTGTTTGCACCAGAACCAAATTAGCATACATTTCTTTGTGAGCAAGATGAAAACTTGGCGTTCTTAGCTCAAGCAACTGAAACAGGGGAAAATGTCAATTGCCCTTGCAATGCAATCATAGCGAATTCGGACCACAGGGTTCAACACTTTTTTCACTCACTTTATACCATAAATGACCATAAAGAATAAGCTGGCACTGGCAGTAATAGTCCACTGTTCCTTTGATAGGGAGATCAGAGGACATCTGGAGAAAGAATGAGCAGTCTGACTTCATGGGATCAAATCATCTAATGTCATCCACCCTTAAAGACAAATGTCTAGTTCTGACAGTAAACACTAAACATTGCCATACTTTTTTATGTATATTTCTTTACTTTGCTCTCATTCAGTTTGACTGCTGATGTTGTCTCACACAAAAACCAGCAGGTCCTCCTCATACTGGAACAAAACTTTTCCCACTGACTCCCAAAACGACCGATAGGCCTACACCTGAATCGTCAGCAGCTACTTCCTGGTTACTTCCCTGCATTGCAAATTAAATGGGGATATCATGCCCCCCCCCCCACCTCTCTCTGTCTTCTTCGGGGTTGTCTTTAAGTCTCTCTCTCTCTCTCTCTTCCTCGGGGTTGTCTGTATGTCTCTCTCTCTCTCTTCCTCTGGGTTTTCTGTATGTCAGAGATGAATATGTCAAAAGGGAGTCTTACACTGGGCTGCGGGTGCTGAATCAAGGTCTTAGATTCTTAACCAAGCCTGAGCCTACTGCAAATGCTTTAAATACATAATGCTCCTCCCTCACCCTCACCCTCGCCATAGTCTTACCTCTCCTCTGGTATGCAACTATCTTCTCTTCTCTTCTCTTCTCTTCTCTTCTCTTCTCTTCTCTTCTCTTCTCTTCTCTTCTCTTCTCTTCTCTTCTCTTCTCTTCTCTTCTCTTCTCTTCTCTTCTCTCCTTTTCCTTTCCATCATCTCACCTCTCAACTCTTTCTTCCTGGACTGAGTATGGATCTCACTCTGAGCCTTTCTCATTCAATCTCTTCCTCTGTGTATTTATGTGTGCCATCGAAAGCTGTTAGAAGAACCATCTATCTTATCGCTCTCATCAGCAGTCTCTTGGCCTTAGCTCACCTCTTCCCGCTGTCCTGAAATGCACGCTTTACAGATTGTCCATGTCATACGCAGGTTACACAAGGGTGATTGGTTGTTAGAATGCTAAGATTCCATAGGCTTATTTCCTCATATCCCACCTTACCTTATGTTAACAAGTGACAAACACTGCAAGTGCATTCACTGGGAAGCTGAAAACATACGCTCAACAAATACTTTCCACTCCAGAGGAATGCACATTAAAAAAAACTAGTTCAACCTTGGCAACATGATAAATATGTATTGGTTTTCCAGTCATTTCAAAACTTTTTAGCTTAGTGAATGGATATCATAAGGACAGTTAAGCAGCACTTTGAATCTGTCTATGCCCTAGCAGTCTGAAACCCACTTAGCAATTTAAATGGGATCAGAGGAGCTTAGAAGGGGCAGTTCCCCAAAACACTTTGTGCAGTCAAACTGATAACTCTAAAATGTGTCCAATCCTCTGTCTATGTGATAACACCTCTTCACAGCGCAGGCTGTTTAGGTACAACACGTCTGAGGCATAGAGGTAAAAAAAGAAAAAGAAGAAAAAAAAACTGTAATTATCGCTGATGTAAAATGAATGGGTTGCTTTAGACATTCCAATCTCATAAAAACACTCCCGTGATTCACTGTTTGATGATAAACAGTCAAAATATGTTTCATTTCAAAACACCACACGATAACGGAAAATCATGCCGGTCTATGCTGCACTTTGGAGAGAGGGAATGAAAAGGAAAATAAATATTACAGTACTGTGTTTATTGGTGTATTCATGGTGTACTCGCAACTCACTGGCAAATGAAATAGGTTTTCAAAAGCACTTGTTCCACTAGAGTTTTGTGACATCAAACTAGGGTCACTCACAAGCCAAAAAAAAAAGTTTGGGAACCCCGATATGTCACTTTGAAGGACATTTACTTACCACTTTATCATTTATAATTTGAAGATTGTCTTTCTCTCTGCTCCATATTCTGCTATTGCTGTGATCGCTGCACTGCATACAGCACAAAGACACATTCCTCGTTTGCAATATGATTACTCACTATGGCTAGTGTACTCATGAAGACAGAGGCTTGTGTGTTCTTTCGCTGCAGGTAACAGTTTGTCAGAAATGGGTTTGTGATAGCGTCTCCCTGTCAGAGCTTTGTGCATTGTTGTTTAGAGCTGGAAGCTGTTGCACAGATGCCGACTTCTTAGCACAGATCCTCGTTTATGATCTGACGAAAATACTTTGGTTATTTCATAAATGAAGCCTTTGGGCTATAGTCTGTTCCTTGTCTTACAGAAAGAACAAAGAATAGGAAAATGTAAGTGCATCATATTACAGGGGAGGATTGAATATGAGAAAATTAACAGATCATCTGACAATGATGAACATAACTATTCCAGACTTTTATGAGTTTTTTTCTATATAACTATGAAATCCCAGTTTGTCTGATGACTGGTAATGGTCTGGGATTGTTCACTAATTGCCTCATTATGTTCTGTACCGTGTTGGGTTTCTATCCTCTGGCATTCTGCTTCATATTCTCAGTTTTTGACGCCCATATTGACAAGAAAAAAGGAAAAAAATCTCCCAGAGGCTCTGCTCCTGTGCCAGCAATTTCAGCTTGGAAACGCTGACAAAAACAAAGAAAAAGACAAAGAAAAAAGTAAATGTGTCATTGCTTTCAAGATATAAAATGGCTGACCCTGTCTAAGACATTACTGTGCCTGCATCGTCTCTCAAGGCTGTGATTATTCACCCTTTTCTTTTGAGAATAAGTGGCAATATACTCAAGTTGGGATCATTTATATGTTGCCTGTGCACTTTTCAATCAACTCAAGCAACACTTTTCCTGAGGTGTATTTCAATAATGTATTCTTGCTTAGCTTAGAGCCATGGGTGATGCCACAAAAGGCAATGCAATCTTATGCATGGGGAAGCTCTGAAAAAAGTGGAGTGGAGTTGTTATTGTGGATTTATAATTATCTCCCCCCCTTTTGTGCTGTGCAGCACAGTCCTAATATAGTAGATCTGATTGTTAATAGTTTGTTACAGTCTTGAGATATTCATTAGTGAGGCTATAAAGACACTCTCTAAGACTCTCTAAGACATTCCTATTGAGTGTTTACCTGCATAGTGATTGACTGCTTGTTGAGCTTGAATATGATCTGATATTCCCAGAGTAAAAAGCTTAGAAATGATTTGTTTCCAACAAGGCAAAATTGTTTTATTTGGAAGCCCTCTGTGGAATGGGGTTCGCTACAGGCTACAGTGCTGTTTTCAGATAAAAAGAGGGTGTAAATGATGTTTTTTCAAGTCAACTTGGCATCTCAGGGCTTGTGGAGACTTGCATTACACCAGGTGAGCCATATGGAGGCTATCCCGTTGGAATAATCTGATCCCGTCAGTGCATAAGGGGCATGTGGGAAAAGCCGCTGCCAACTGAATTTTTGTTTTGTTTTGTTTTGTTTTAAGAGTTGTTGTTGCAACGTGCAAGGTGGTGCTATGGAGTGAGACCAAATGTGCTCTGTCACAATTTGGGATCCATCTGAAATAATGTATATGTCTGGAGTTTGGTTTCTCTATAGTAGCCTACCAGGTGTTTAAGAATGCCTTACTTCCTGTTTGAGCGTCTCCGCCATCAACTTAATTTGTGCACCATGGTTTCTTAATTGTCCAAGATCCTATGAGAGAACATGTATACAGTACACTTTCTGTACTGTATAGTGTGTCTGATTGTTGTGGATTAATAATGTATCTGCATCCGTCTTACCACGCTTTAAAATGACACTTTTAACTTTGAAAAACTTTGAAAACGGATGCACCACCTCTCCTTCTCTGTTCTCTCCTCCTCTCTGTCCTCTCCCCTCTCTTACATTCCCCCTGCTCTCCTTCCCCTGCACCTTCCCACCTCTCCTTCTCTGTTCTCTCATCCTCTCTGTCCTCTCCCCTCTCTCACATTCCCCCTGCTCTCCTTCCCCTGCACCCTCCCACCTCTCCTTCTCTGTTCTCTCCTCCTCCACATTTCCCATTTTCTCCCCACCCTCGCCCTAATCCGGGCCCGTATCCTACCCCCTTCCCTCCCCCAACCCTAGACCCTACCTCTACCCTGGCTCTCCCTCCCCTGCACCCTCCCATCTCTCCTTCTCTGTTCCCTCCCCCTCCACATTCCCATTTCCTCCCCACCTCCTCCCTCTCACATTCCCCCTGCTCTGCCTCCCCTGTACCCTCCCACCTCTCCTTCTCTGTTCTCTCCTCTTCTCTGTCCTCTCCCCTCTCTCACATTCCCCCTGCTCTCCTTCCCCTGCACCCTCCCACCTCTCCTTCTCTGTTCTCTCCTCCTCTCTGTCCTCTCCTCCCTCTCACATTCCCCCTGCTCTCCCTCCCCTGCACCCCCCCACCTCTCCTTCTCTGTTCTCTCCTCCTCCACATTTCCCATTTCTCCCCACCCTCGCCCTAATCCGGGCCCGTATCCTACTCCCTCCCCTCCCCCAACCCTAGACCCTACCTCTACCCTGGCTCTCCCTCCCCTGCACCCTCATCTCTCCTCCTCTGTTCTCTCCTCCTCCACATTTCCTATTTTCTCTCCACCTCTCCTCCCTCACATCCCCCCGCTCTCCCTCCCTCCTCCACTCTCCTGCTTTCTCCTCTTCCCGGTGTTCTTCCTCTTCCCCCCTTCCCCCACTACTCTAAAGCATAGTACACATTTTACTCCAAAGCATGGCACCCACTCTATCCCCTCCAATATTCCGCCACTATTTAAAGCATGGCATAGCATGGCAATATTCCGCCACTATTTAAAGCATGGCACCCATGCTCTTAGTATTTCGCCACTATTCAAAGCATGGCACCCACTCTTCCCTAAAGCAAGGCACCCATAAGCTCTATATGTGAACATGTGCTTATTTGGCAAAAGGACTCACTACTAAAGGCTTGCAGCCAATTAAATTAGGCATAGTTTGGTTGCTTAGAAATTGACATATGTCCGTTTGCAAGATGTGCGTCTATATTTCTCATTCTCTCCCCACCTCCTCCCTCCCCCTGCTTTCTTCTCCCCCACACCCCCCCCCCTTCCCCTCTCCTGCTCTCTCCTCTTGCTCCTTCCCCACCTCCTATACCCTCCAACATCTCCCATTCCCTCCCCACCCCATCACTCTCTCACATTCCCCCTGCTCTTCCCCCTTCTCCTGCTCTCTCCTCTGCTCTCTCTTCATTTCTATATTTTCTATATTATCAATTGTTCAAATGTTATCTTTATTCTGTATATTCTTGTTACTGTTGTGTCAGCTAGAATCAGCTAGACATACTTTCTGTGAAGCCCTCTGAGACATGCTTGTGAATTAGGGCTATATAAATAAACTTGACTTGACTTGACTTGATTTAATCGGATTTAGATTTAATCTGGTGATATCATACAGCATTCATGGGGAATGAGTGTGTTTTTGACTGAAACTCTCCCCAAACTGTCCATCTTGTTGCTGCTGTTTTCCTTTCATGAGAAAAGGGCTGCCTGCACGTGCATCAGATATGCTGATATGCATTTGCAACAGCTCTCTGATCTGCCAGCAAACACAGTATGCATGGTTAGCTTGGTGTAAGACAGAGATGAGAAGCCATCCACTCACATCTTTTGGGAGTTTCTCAAAACTCAAGGCCTATTTTGTCAAAGAAAGTTAACCAAAGTTTTATTTCAAAAGCTACATTAAATAATTGAGGCAGCTCAAGTGATAGCACATGAATAGTGCGGTGTAGTTGACCTTTTCTATGTCTTAAGAACAAATTAAATATTTAATCCCCCCTTTAATTTAAATATAATGTCAGATAACCCTGCATAATAAATAGACTAATTAATATAGGGTGTTGTACTCCTGACGGTAAGGTTAAATATTATGGAAACTAAGGTTATCTACACGTATTTCACTCTTATTTGCCTGCATAACTTTAAAATTCCTGATGACTGCGGCAATCAAATGACCTCTCCTCCTCCTTGGAAATCAGAAGCAAATGCAAAGCCCATTCTGACAGCTGTCCAACAGATTACCCGCAGTCAAAAGTCCTCCTCTAATTGAACTTGAAGGACCATGTTCAACCAAGATAAATCATTCAATGAATGAACGGCTGTTTGTCTATTAATCAGCGTCGGCGAGGGAAAATGTCAGATCCTGCTCCAGCAGTAGATTAGACCACAGCGCATTTTGCTGCCAAACTGACTGGCCGGTGTCTCCCTTGAGCCCTTTTTGACAAAATCAGCCTTTTGACCCATTCTTTATGATTCAGCATTAAGAGGCGAGTTGGCAGTCGCTGGGCTACTGGTGACTTGTGTCTGAATTGCCCTTGTCATTCAGACAGATTATTCTGGGCAAACTGAGGTCCAGAGTCCCACTGGTGCCCTGTCAGCTAGAGTCTGGCCACTGGACTTTGACCAAAGCAGAAAACCATGCGCAGCAGGGCCGTGCAGAGACCCTTAGAGGGGCAGGGGATCAAAAGTTAAAAAAGGGCACAACACCGCGGTGCGGGGCGGTTTCACTGTTGCTGACCCGCCAGTCAGTCGGAGCTCGGCAGCTGGGCAGTGGGCAGGATGGCGAAGGCATGACCCGCCCATCTCTGACTCTGATTGGCGCAGGAGACGAGGAGAGACGCAGGATAGGATAGCCAAGTGAATGTGATTGGATCAACAACGTTTGACGCTATATGCCAATCAGAGGCAGAGAAGGGCGGGTCATGCCTTCGCCATCCTGAGAAAAAATATTGCGCACGTCACAGAGACGCAGACGAGTACTTAACTTCCGGTTGAAAGGTCAACATGTGTAAACTGTCCGGACATTTTATTTATTAGTAAATTGTTATTTAGCGCTGGGCATGCCTTCACTGTACAAAAAAAAATCATAATAAAAAAAAAATCCTAAAAGGGCACTTTGGGCATCAGGGGAAAACGGACAGGTGCTCGGGCACCCCTAGCATCCCCCTCTGCATGTGCCTGCTGCACAGTAGTTCTCAATGAATATTTTCATCCTGCATCAATGTTTTTATTATTCTTATTACCGTATTCAGTGTGCATTGTCAGACGCTTTTTAAGCAAATGTTTAATTCAGCAAGATTTGTAATTTGCTGATCCCATGGCCCAAACTACTTTAATTAAAATTAAAGTAAGCCATTTAATGAAGACAGTAAACATTGAATATAGTGATGCTGCTAACACTGACCTTTTGTTCCTTATTATAAGAAAAGTGGGCAATTATCATCTGAATTAGCCTGTTAGTGCTATATCAAAACATCACAGTGAATTCATTGCAAGCCCTTAGCGAGCCAGGGACAGTTCCATGGCATAGATGGATGTTTATCGTGCCAGTGTTACTTACAAAAAAGCACATCTGTTTTTTGTTTTTGTTTTTTCAGTATTCATATTGCAAAACACATGTAAATAACCCTGCCAGCAACTCTCAAATAAACATAGTAGTGCATTCTAAAATCCAGCAAGTTCGGATTGTGGATTCAGTATGTGTGGGCGATTAGGTGAGTTGTTTAGACAAGCAGCAGATCTCCAGGGGCTAATATTGCAACAGACTCGCACTATTTGCAGGTTTTACGAACTTGTGCTCTCCTTTTAGCTTCAGGTTGTTTGTTAAGAAGATATGAGGGGCAAAATACATTCAGAATAGATAGAGACATATTAATGTGTATTATATGCATGTGTATTATTGTCTGAATTTTCAGCATGGCGTCACTGTTCATGTATCGTATTTAACAACATTACTTTCTTTAAGATTTCAGTAGGAGTAACTGTCTACCAGCTGATACTGGCACAGCTGCGTATCCCCACTCTGATTTCTCCCCTGCATGTATTGTATATATTTATTGTATATATGGGACTGCACTTGCATTGTTGTGATTTTTGTCTTTTGATTTTATTGTTTATCTCTGAATATCGATATGACTGCATACTTACACTAAGACAAATTCCTCCTATGTAATCTTGCATATTGTGGCAATAAAAGTGATTCTGATACTGTAAATCAAATCAATCCCGTAAAACTTCAAATAAACGGGGCAACGCAGAGTCCCAAATAGATGCCGGTCCCATATAGACGATCGGTCTGGAAATAAGTTTTGGTAAATAAATGCCTGCAGGCTACTATTTGATGTTTTACAGTGTAGGGATATTGAATGAACAGTCTAACACACACCTATATGTTTGATTATATTAAGAGGAGAGTCTAGCGTACTTTGATTCCTGCTTGTGTAACACAAAGCAGATGAATATTCATTTGACTGCAAAACTAGTTATTCCCCTACAATTTTGAACATAATGAACATGTCTAGATGCATTCTCCACCTCAGATTCACGACTGAACACTGAATATGAAAGATACCAGGCTTATTATTGCCATCAGTCAAATTAATTGTAAATGTGACAAGGATCCAGGACTAGGTATAAAATATGGAGTTGCCATGATTTTCTTCATAAGCCCTGAGGAATAAAACAGCTCATGAGCAAATATGTCAACTGATTCCTTCTCAATGGAAGTGAATCAAAATACTCCATGCTAAACCCTATTGCTTAACTCCTCTCAGTAATGTTTCAACCTCTCATCTCAATGCTGTTTGACTAAATTGCAAATCACATGACATTCCCTTGAACTAATTAATTTAATGAAAGAAAAATTGATAGAGTCCACCCCCCCCCCTTCCTTCCTTCCATAATACTGATTCCCATTGATGAATTGCCTTTTTGCTTTAGATTACAGGTGGAGCCATATGGGGCAGCTTAGGTGTGGAGAAATTCCCCAAGCATGTTAACAGATAATGGTGTTTAATTGAATGATAGTCCACCAAAGAGGTTGAAAAGTGATGGGTAAGAAAATGGAAATGACATATGAAATGAGGCATATGTGTGTGGTTTATTTATTTATATCTGTCCAGATTGAGTGTGCTATGAACGACAGTGTGCTTACTCAGGTGGAAGGATATTCGCACAAGAGAGAGAGAGAGAGAGAGAGAGAGAGAGAGAGAGAGAGAGAGAGAGAGAGAGAGAGAGAATGAATAATTGATGACACAAACTTCTCCAAAATAGTAATCAGAATTCAAGAAATTGGAGCACAGAGCTCCCGTATATACAGGTGAAAACTACATTTCAGCCATCATAATATGAATTTGATCAGAATTGCAAAATAGTTGATCTGAGGTCTGCCATCTTTGATCAAAATAGCCCCATTCAATATACAATAGAAATTATTTAAAAAAATAAGCATTCAGTGACTCAATAAATAAAAAGAAAAGAAAAAAGTGCCATAAGATAAGATAAAATAAGGCAATCATCCCAAGGGGATTGGGACATCTAATGACAAATCAATAATAACTAGCCCCACACGCTGCTGCACAGAGCGCTGTTTGCCCCACACACAGCACGCTGCTGCAGTGCACAGAGCGATGTTCGCCCCACACGCTGCTGCAGTGCACAGAGCGCTGTTTGAACCACACGCTGCTGCAGTGCACAGAGCGCTGTTTGAACCACACGCTGCTGCAGAGCACTGTTTGCCCCACACGCTGCTGCAGTGCACAGAGCGCTGTTTGAACCACACGCTGCTGCAGTGCACAGAGCGCTGTTTCCCCCACACGCTGCTGCAGTGCACAGAGCGCTGTTTGCCCCACACGCTGCTGCAGTGCACAGAGCGCTGTTTGCCCCACACGCTGCTGCAGTGCACAGAGTGCTGTTTGCTTGTTTATTCAAACCGCCTCTGTGTCTGGAATAAAGTGTTGATTGATTGATTGATTGATTGTATTAACACGTTCACTGCCAATGACGTATTAATCCGTCAAAAAAAATCCAACGGTTCACTGCCAATGACGTATTAATACGTCAAAAAAAAAAATCGATTTTTTTTTTTTGACGGTGGGACGTTGATCTAACCCTTTTACATCTCTTATATAAGTATTGGACGTGTACAACGTGTACAACCCATTCCACCGACCCACTAAGTGGCGACAGTGCTTTCCTGACTAGAGGAAGGCAAGCAAAAAGCAGTGTGACGAAGCCATTCTCATGAAAATGGATTGGCGAAAACGCGCTGATTGCTGGCGGTGCGGGATTGTACATTTGCATAATAGATTACGGGTGGAACACACTTTGAAACACGCAGCATAAATATGACCAGAATCGCAAAAGCTTCATCAAAGCTCTCAACCAAAACTCCAAGAAGCGAGCGAGTCCATCCAGACTTCCTCAAAGAGCGGCCGCGCAGACAGGCACAGGACAGCAGCAGCAAAGCAGTGAGACTGGTGACAAGCTTGTGACACGGCCGCTGCAGCCAAGAAGAACGCCCACGGAGGGAGGAGTTGGAAGCAGAGGGGGGTTTCCTGCTGTTATGGAGGAAATTACTGTTCAAAACTATTGTTTAGATGTCTGACGTCTTACTGATGCCAAAAATGAATGGTTAAAGTGACTGTTCTATCGAATTTCACAAAAAGCCGTTTATCTCAAAATAATTTTTCTGACGCTGAAACCATGCTGTATTCAACTGCTAATGCTTACATAACTACTAACTCTACAAACTAACTCTTTTAGACAGAGAAAGCACACATTCTATTAGTTCTTTTGAGATATTGTGTGTTCACAAAATCTTAGCAGAAAAGAATCCTCGGGTCTTGAAAGATGAGCCAGAATCCTCAAAAAAACCCTCTGGCAGAACCTACCTACAGTAAAAAAAAAATGGCTGGCAGTGAATGTGTTAATATTGAGTGTGTCACAATTGCACCAGATCCGACACTGCACATCCTTGGGTTCCCAGCAATACACCTGCCAAGTGTGAAGTAGAATGGAGAGTCCTCGAGATATGTGAATGACACACACACACACAGCAATTCCTTGTGCCGCTAGAGAACACCCACTAAGTATGCCTCATGTTCCAGTATATCAAGAGTAGACCACACCATGAAAATTTCTGGTCAACCCACTAGCCAGTAGGTGGCCCTATGACTATAACTGAATATTGCTGTGTAGATGTCTTCAGGCCGGGACTTTCATCAAACCTGAAGTTTGGGGCAGATTTGACCATGTACAGTACAGCCCAGTTGACCACTTCCTGTGTTGCCATTGGGTGGCGCTATGCACATGTCCAAATTGCACCAAGTTTGACACTGCACTTACTCAGGTTCCCAACAACACACTCGCCAAGTGTGAAGTCGATTGGATGAACGGTTGTCGAGATAAACAACTTCCTTTGTTGCCAGTAGGTGGCGCTATGACTATGCTTGTGTCCAAATTGCACCAAATCTGACACTGTACTCTTTCAGGTTCCCAGCAGCATAATCGCCAAGTGTGAAGTTGGTCAGAATGCTTGGCAACATAAACACACACAAGCAAACACATAGTCACAGATCATGGAATAATTATTGAGACTACAAAGAAAGCTAATATGGATATTTACAATTTATTAGAAGGATAAATATATAGACTACCCAGCCCGTTGTCACTCCGGCTGTGTAGGATATGAACGCTCTATCTGTCACACACCTTGTGTGATCACGTTAACTAAGCTGTCACACCTCGGGGGTATTACGCAACCAACATGGATGCACCTGGTCAGGGTGAGGCAAAGGTCAAGTTACGCCGTGGGGTTGGAGGCACCCTCCCTGGTTATGGGTTAGGCCGCAGGCATGTCCAAAGTCCGGCCCTGGGGCCAATTGCGGCCCGCGGCTTGTCTCAAAATATACTATACTGTATGTGGCCCTCCACACAGTATTGTTGGTTAATCAAGCAAGTTCAATTTGCATTTTTTCCCTTCACCTAACAATGACAGCACTATAGGAAGCAAGTAGGAACAGCACATGCACAACTACCGTAAATTCCGGACTATAAGACGCACCGGTGTATAAGCCGCGGGACCAAAATTGACTATTTTTTTCTTCTATAAGCCGCACCGGTCTATAAGCCGCGGGTGTTTTGATGTTTAATTACCATATAAAAGGGTTCGTGCACAGAGAGGAATGTCGGGAAAGAGATCGCTGTTTGGGGAAGCTCCCATTTATTAACATTTCAACAAAACAAAACAAAAGTCAGGTCACTAATCCCCAGACAAAATCACACAATAGGCTATATGTGCAGCAAACCTGTAACCAGAGAAGTCAAGTCACTAATCCTCGTCTTCCTCTTCTTCCTGCATACTGAAACCACCAAAGTCCTCATCTTCAGTGTCGGAAACGAACAGGTTCAGGGTGGCTTCGTCAACCACTCTCCTCTCTCCTTCATTGTCACTCAAAACCAACGAACTCCTCTTCATCTGTCGGCATCGAACAGCCTCTGAAGCCTCTGACGGCCCTCAGCGCCAGCTGTGGCGGCGTCATCCTTTTCATCCCGCAGCAGTCCAGCGTTTTGGAACCCGTTGGTGATTGTGGATCGATGTTTTCACACTCCTATAATATTCCGTGATCTTCCTTTGTGTGAAGTTTGTGATTTTCTCCTGGTAGTCGGGAGGGAGTTGTTCAGTAGTTCTCCCCCGGACGGACAGTCCCTTTTGCCCAGGTTACGCGCGGCTGCTCTGTTTGATCGGCGGCTGCTCTCTTTTAATGCGAGATTGACTGCTTTCAACTTGAAAGCTGCGTCGTACCTTCCCCATGGTAAGTGAGAGTGTTGCTTCTACTGCTCGTCTTGTTGTGAATATTCCTTGATCTTCCTTTGTGTGAATTCGCCGAAGTTTGTGATTTTCTCCTGGTAGTCGGGGGAGGGAGTTGATGGTCGAGTGGCCGTTTGCTTACCGTAATTACCATATGTAAGTGGTCACGCACAGAGGGGATTGTCGGGAAAGAGATGGCTGGTTGAGGAAGCTCCCATTTACCGTATTACCATAACATTTCAACAAAACAACATAACACAACACCACCGTTGTTTATTTTTACAGTGCACACAGTGTCCGCGGTTAGGTGAAAAGAGGGCAAGAGAGGAAATTAAAACAGAAGTGGATTTATAGTTAGAAAGAGTGCTAAAAAAGAGAGATTTTTTTTTTTTTTTTTTTTTTTTTCTGAAAAAATCCATAGATAAGACGCACCGTTATATAAGCCGCAGGGGCCAAAAAACGGGAAAAAAGCCGCGGCTTATAGTCCGGAATTTACGGTAATGTTTTCAGATGGTAAACAAAATATTTAGGGCCCTATCTTCGTACGGCGCTATCGTTTGCGCTGCGTTGGCGTGCCTCTTATTGCTATCTTCCCAGCGTCATAAGCTATGGTCTGCCTCCACCGTCCAGTTTTGTGCTGGGATGACACAGGTGTAGGCGTGGCCCAGGCGTGTCCATGGGCCTCTAGCCTATCATGTGTCTCACGCAAGTGTCATTTAGCGCTGTGGGGAAGACACCGTTGGTATGTGCCCAGGGCAAAGAGAGGTTTGGGCGTTGCCCGTTCCAAAATAGGCGTTCCAGCGCAATGTGTTAGAAAAAGAGGCCTTGGATGCTCTCAATTAGCAAATAGCTGGTCTTAGCGCAAACAACCCCACTACGCCAGGCGTATGCCTGAGCGCAGACAGCATTCTTCCGACGCAGTGCAGGAAATCCTCGCTTGGATAGGCCCATTACGCACAGACACACTTTCTCAGAATGCCACGTTGATTTTCAACTAACCTACACTGCAGAAAAAAACACACCTTGATTTAACAATGAGAATTCGTTTGTCAAGGTTTTGTGCGAAAAAGTGATTTGCGTTTTGAATTGGATTACCAGGGGAACGAGGGTCTGGCGGGGTGGGAGTGTGTGTAGCGCGGGGAGGGGTGCTTTGTGTTCGGATAGTGTGCCGTGTCCTGAAGGGGGGTCTCCCCGGAGAAGGTGTGAGCTGGGCCGGGTTCGGCAGGCCGGGGGGGTCGGTACACAGGGTGGGTATAGAGGCACTGCCGAGGCACCGAGGCAGCGCTGTGCGTGGTCCCGTGGATCGAAATCAGTTTCTGGCAGCAAATCACTTTCTGACACAACACCGGCCAGTAGGCTATACAGTAACCATTGATAGTATACAGTAACTCTCCCTGCACCATTGCACCATGCAACAATAGCTTAACCCGAGTGGACAATTCTGGTATAGGCGATTGAAATAGGCTAGAATTAAAATATCACACATCCCTACCCTATTAAAGAAACGAATATTTTTAAATGTGTATGTTATAGCCTATATGAGCCAATTCTCTCTTCCCTCTCTCGTTCTCTCCCCCCTCTCTCTCTCTCTGACTCTCTCCCTCTCTCTTTTCTCTCTCTCTCTCTCACTCTGTCACTCTGCACTGAGCAAGAAAGAAGCTGCTGCCTGTCACAGACGTGCAGGCGGTGACGCTGTGGGTTTTAAGGGGAGTGATCTCAACTTGTGGTGAATCCTGTTAATATGGGCTTAAAGCAGCTACGAGCAACTTTTTAGATTGTTATTAAACAGTATAAATTGAATATCAATGCATCACATCTTACCTCTAATAGTCGACGAGACCAACGCAGAGTAGTCTCGCTTGAACCCCGAGTGAATCGGCCAGTGTTAGTCTGTCTGTGGCCAGGGAAGATCAGGAAGTGAAATGAAACGGTTTGCAGCAGCCACTTCGGCCATAACCACAAAATAACTTCCAAAAAACCTGTTAGAATATAACGAGAGATGTTCCCGAGAGTATGCGTGGCGTTCACATTGTTTATGCTATGTTGCTAGGCAGCGCGAACGGGGTAGGCAGGCAGCTGCGTTTCACTTCCGGGTTTCACTTCCGCGTTTCACTTCCGGGTTAGCCGGTCCGGCGGTAACGAGAGAGAGAGAGAGAGCCCCCTGTTGACGCGAGTTTAGACAGACACAGACTTAATAATCACCTAAGGGAGCAATCTCCGATTCACACGGCTTTGGTCTCAGCTACTATTATAGGTAAGATGTGATGCATCAATATTGTAATTATACTGTTTAATAACAATCGAAAAAGTTGCTTGTAGCTGCTTTAAACACGCCTATCGGGCTTTGTGCTGAGATTACGTGAAGCCCGACACGCCCACAATTAGGGCTTTGTGCAGCGCTATTCCAGCGCAAAACGGGGGCTAACGCAAAATTACCGCCGTTAAGATAGGGCCCTTAGAGTACAATTGTATGTGATTTTTTATTTTATTTCTTTATAACCCATATGATGCGAGAAGCATCACATGATCTAATCTGACCCCCATTCAAAAAAGTTTGGACACCCCTGGTGTCCGAGGGGGTCCCCGACCTCCGGAGGGGGAGCCCCTCGGACACCAGGGAGAACCTATCCCTAAGCCTTCCCCTGGAGACCCTAAGGGCTAATGTCCATCAGTGGTATGGCTCCGGTACGGCTGCGAACAGACCCACACTCATGTAATCTGTCAGACGCATGCGGGATCCGACAAAAATAGAACAGATGCATATTTTTACCGTACTGCATGTATTGCCCATCTATTAACATGGGCGAGAGTCTGTTCCGGCAGTTTTACCAGATCTGCACGCATCTGGTGTACATTGGGTGTAACCCTAACCCATATCCAAACCCTAACTCTAAGCAAATGGTAGTGCCTAAACCTAAACCCCCCCCCCCCCCCCCCATGTGCCTAACCTTAATAGACTCCTCCCCAATGCCTAAACCTAACCTGTGCCTCCCAAGGTGTAACTTGACCGTTGCCTCACAGTGCTTGTTTAACGGCGTATCATATTTGTGCACAAGGGTACCCGGCACGTTCCATCCAGTGCCCAAGGTGCGTGCCAGTAGAGCGCTGATATATTACATGGCCAGAATGAGAAGGTGTTGGACGACCAGTTACAGTGAAATCACTAAGCCAGCAGTATTTGTGACCCTGGAAGATTCACAAGTGAGGAATTTAAAAGCAGAAGGCCTGACACAGCAAAAGGTCACAAGTTCACGGCCTCTAAATCAGCACAGCACACTGCTGAGGTCTGCTGCTTTCACATCCAGAAGCTCCATGCACTTTGTTTGTTTATTTATACACTTAGCTCAGCTGGAACTGATTGGCCTTGACTTGCAGACCAGCCTACTGCACTTGAGCCAAACACACATGTAACACTGCCAACATCCACAGCCAGCAATGGAGGAGTCTATATACTTAAGCAATATATCACGAGAGCAAGTGTGTTGTGGTGAATATATCCCCCTGATCAGTTGTTATCCCACGAGGCCGCAGGCCGAGTGGGATAACAACTGAGCAGGGGGATATATTCCACAACACACGCTGCTCGAGTGCTATATTGCTTTTATAAAAGGGTTCCAAGTATAATAATATAATAATAATAACACTATAAGTCCGACTGGCATGGTATTCTGAGAGTCAGTTGAAACACTACTGTAAGGCGGGACCTCTAGCAAGAAGATAGACCTGCGGGTGATTTGATTGGATCGTTCTGGAGACTGAAGTTGACATTGGCCAATCCTGGCGCTTGGCTGAGAGCTTTCTGGAAACCCAGGCAGCTCGAGCGCAGCGTTGCATTCTCAGGGCTTGCCCGACACCAACTAACGTTACGGGGTTAAATGCGGGGTTAAATGCGGAGTTAACAGCCTTTCTTTTGCAAAGAAGACATTAGCCCGCATCTATTCTTGTACGAAACATCATTTTCTGCGAAGTATTAGTAAAGTTATAAGCGAAGATCGATTCACAAGGATCTGACAGCTGTCTCCGCCATTTTTTTTTTCTACGTTGTCATTTGAGGTAAGCCTTATTATTACTCTCTTAGTAAGAGAGTTGCCATGGCAACCAATAACCCATGGCCATGGGTTATTGAACTCGGTTACTGGAATTATACAATGGCTGTGAACCAATCAGATTGCTTGATTTGAGAGAGCCATTTTATAATCGTCAATATTCTCTAGGGGGAATTGCGTTCAAAAGTAGTTTTGCTTCACAGAACATCAATTACATTATACTGTTCCTCTCAAAAGGAAAATAGCATTTTCTGCATATAAACATGTTTAAGTAGTAATTTATTGCAAACCTATACCCTTAACACTTCATTGCCATGGCATGGGATTGCAATGTTCCCCCAAGGTTACAGCGGACACGGAGAAGTAATTAAGATAAAGTTAATAGAACGCAGTTATAGTTCAATAAGCCAGAGTTTAATTGAAACGACTAAGACTGACTTTGTCTCCTAATGGTTAAAATAAAACATAAAAACAGTAATTGAATTTCAGTTTCGGCTCCAGAGGGATCAAGTGGGTCAGGAAATGGCCAAGTGAGCCAATAGAGCTTGTCCTTATGTGCATGAGTATACTTCACTACACAGTACACTACACTACAACACTACACACACACACCCGCACGCACGTGTCCGCGCGCACACGCACACACGCACACGCACACACACACACGCACACACACACACACACACACACACACACACACACACACACACACACACACACACACACACACAAGGCACAAAACAAACATAATCATGTGGTGAATTGACTATTGTCACAGAAGAATGGCTACAATGGGATGTGTTTGTGTGTGGTTGTGAAGACAATAACTAGTGTGTAACCCTAATCCTTGTTTTCTACTGAATACGTGGAAGTCTTAGGAAGTTCCTCATTTTTCTGAGCTGAGCAGAGTTGTTAATCCCTATCCTATCCTGATGCTTGTTGTTGGAGGCTCACAGAATGCATTCAGAAACCCTGCAGATCAAATCCACATCTCATATAGCGCGCTGGCTCAGGCAGCATCTCACATGACTCATTTCTCGCTGGGATCATGGAAGGGCAAGGTTTGAATACAATGGAGCTCATGGATTGGGTCTGGAATGAACAACAACAACAACAACAACAACAACAACAACAACAACAACAACTCCATAAGCCAGTGCTGGGCTGAAACGGAAGTGTATGGAAAGAGTGTAAGGAAGTTTATGTGCTTGCCTTGGTTGAAGTGTGAAGTGTGCTGGATCTTAGGTAAGGGCTCACGGACAGTGATCGGTTAGAACCACAGAGATGTCTTTCAAGCGATCTTTATTGAGTATCAGGCAGAAGCAGTATACATCGTATACAGAAAGGGAAACATAGGACCAACAATACATATCATAACAGAACAACACCTTGTTATACCCCCCCCCACATTTGGTGTATGACATCGTTGGTGATATCACAACGTCCGGGGAGGTATGACATCATCGGTGACCTCATAAAGTCCCGTCTGCCATCACAGTCAGCCTAGACCGTCTGACATCGCTGATGACCTCCCAGGTGAACTCTGACATCATCATTGATGATGTCACGGCGGTGTCATCATCATTACGTCGTTGGAGCCTTGGTTCGTGGGCGTCAATTGCCCCAAGAACAGGCCTGATGGTGGGCCATTATGGACCGTTTTCTACAAAGAGACTTCAATACTAATACTTTTACCAACGTATTACTGCACAGTTTAATGACATTAAACATCCTACTTTTAATTTGATTACCTTTATCTAGTCTCGGCTCCCAGACGTTTGGTGAGAGGCTGAGTCTAACCTTTATCCTGCAGTGTGTGTGTGTGTGTGTGTGTGTGTGTGTGTGTGTGTGTGTGTGTGTGTGTGTGTGTGTGTGTGTGTGTGTGTGTGTGTGTGTGTGTGTGTGTGTGTGTGCGTGTGCGTGTGTGTGCGCGTGCATGTGTGTGTGTCTTTGAGTGATTGTGTTTACAGCTCAAATAATGGGAAATCCATGTGTTTGCACTGGGATCCACAGGGATTAATTATCCGTTCCAGGTTGACAGTTTGAACACCTTAATGCACCTTCATGTAAACATGCCGTGATAACGGGGACCCACCACAAAGAGAGTAATGGCATCAATGAAGAATTTAACAATCTACTGATTGGCACGTGCAGATTGATCCTATGTGCCGTTATTATTTTAAAATTCTCTTTCAAAGTAGGAGACATTTGTTGAACTAACTCAGTTCTTCAACAGTAGTGAATCGATTCATGGGGGCTTCGTTTGACTCACCTTTGCAAAAATGTCAATTTCGCAGCGGTTGTTGCACCCGTGGTTCATTAAGCCCATTTTTCGGACAGTTGCCAGCAGCACTGAAGTCATTGCCAACATAGGCAGACAGTGTTTGCCCTCAATGCTCATTTTGTCTTTACAAACAGGTTGGCTCACTCTGAGCTGTATCCAGTCCAGCTATGGACACTGATCCCATTTGAAATGTCGATTCAGTTCCATTTGCCCCGATTCAATGTGTTCACCTTCACATGAAGTCTGAAGGAAATCTATGTCAGAGATAGTTCAGCCAATAAACAGAGGCTATGTTTTCTGTCACCGTCATTTGCATGATAAAGTACACAGATGGTAGCCTACAGACGAGGTTTTGAATGTGCCCTCCATAAACTGTGTTTGGCCAGAGAGCAGTGTTGCAAACAGTACCAGGGGAGTATTTTGGCAGGGCATGAAAAGCAGGGATGAGACAGGCAGAGAGCACTAAGCTGCCTCCCTGAGCTGCTGCCCTTGATGTTGTGCGGAGTGAGAGTGCACAGGCGAGCAGCACTTCACCCAGGACACGATGCACACAGGCAGGCAGGAGGAATGCAGGTTACACCCTTCATTAGCCAGGAGAAAGCTCCGGGCCCCCGACACGCGTCCGGGCCCCCCGACACGCGCCTGCCAGCTGAATTAGCCGTGGGTGACACGGGACGGGGGAAGCAGGTGAGGAGAATGCGGAGGCTCTGTGGAGGCGATGCGCCTCTCTAATTAATTTCTGCTGACAACTCCGTAATCTCGAACATTTCCACGGCGTGACATATTTTATCGTACCAGCTGCTAGGCAGATGAACGAGAAATGCAGAGGAAAGTAGGGGCCTCCTACTCTTCTCTTTCTCACGATGGATAAATCTATACATTCTGACAGACACTCATCCCAGTTTCACCAACTCCACGCTGTACAATCCACTCTATATCCTGGTATGGCTTTTATATAATCTGATTTAAGAAGACAGTCATCCTGGGTTCACTCTGTGTCCTGGTGTCATTACATCTTTATTTTTATTTATGTTTTAATATTTTTTCCAGATTTCTTTATTCCATTTTTATCCCCCCTTAGTGCTAATTTAAATTTGTTTATAATGGTTGCTGCTTCATCCTCTGCCGATCTGGGGAGAGCCAAAACTGGCTCCATGCTTCCTCCAAGACATGGGCAGTAGCCAGCTGCTTCTTTTCACCTGACAGGGGAACCTTCACCAGTAGGACATAGCACGTGGGAGGATCACACTATTCCAACCAGTTCCCCTCCCTCCAAACAGGCGCCCCGAACGACCAGAGGAGGCACCACTTCAGCGACCAGGATATTGCATGTTTTTTTGGTGAGGGGTTCCTATATGAAGGAAACCCCCAGGGGGCACGGGGAGAACATGCAAACTCCACACAGAAAGGCCCCTTTGACGACCCCACCCGGGCGGTGGCCACTCGAGGACATGCGGACGGGCACGTACTCCTTCAGCGCTCACAGCGTCCCAGGTGGGAATCGAACCCAGGACCTTCTAGCTGTGAGATGACAGCGCTACCACTGCGCCACCGTGCCCCCCCTTCTTACATCTTTATTTTAATTCATCGTTTCATAATGTAGGTGTTGCAAAAGCCCTTTGAAAGTGTAAATGTGATTACGGGCTATAGGACGAAAGCCGGAAGCCCGCGGCAGTTAACTAGTACAGTATGAGTTGTGCCAAACAAACATTAATATCTCAAAAACTATACATTGCATCGCTTACCTTTTGACATTCTGAGTGAGAGCAGAAGTAGCTCCAGAGTTTGATGTACTGTATATAATATATGCATGTCGTGGTAACGTTGTGTGAACTGTCACTGTTTTTAAAATGTAAACCGTACAGCCGGGGCTAGAGTGAGCACTCAAGCCTGGCTCCGTAGGTCCCATTGCCGTTTTTCCCCCAGTGACGCGGTTTGTTTACCAAAATGCTGCTCGGCTGATCCCTCGTATACAAATAGACTGGACTTAATTTGTATGCTGATGGGGCAATCATTTCACAAACACTTTTAGAGAATTCAATGTTGCTCTGACAGATTTTAAATGCCTGTAAAAATGTGATGGACTTCACAGGCTTTGGTGCAGTCTTAGGATTATGCAACACGGTGAAAGACTCTCTCCTGCTGCTATTTCCTAATGGGCATCATATTTATTTACTTGGAGTTAAAGTCATTGCCCATAGTGTGCAGACTTCTCCGTTCACAGCTCTTCACATTTAGCAACTCCAAAGTAAAAACTTCACACTCCAAAATTAATTTCTGAACAACAGGAATGATCCGTGAAGCAGTGGGATAAAAAAGTGGCATGGGCTCTCCCTGAGTTTGGCTGGGGATATTTGTGCTGGAGACTTCTTCTTGTCTTTTCTGTGCTGCCTGGAGTTGACTTGACTTTTTACTGCTAGCCCAAAATACATCCATGAGCTGACAGATGTTAGCAGATAGCAGTGGGGCATATCTATTGTATAATTCCCTGTCTGTCGCTAAGTATGATTGAAGACCGTGTCATTGCACAGTCCACGGGGGCCTTCTTTTAAAATACAGTATATTTGGAAGATACTATGAGAACTTATTTTCCCTTCCTATTGCACCATACTCTTCGATGATAGGACGGAAGTTGGAGATTTGCACCCCTGTACACTGCAGAAACACAGCTGTGCTTTTTCAGTGAGGGTTGTACATTCAGTTGGGGACATATTGCAGAATGCAGTCTCTCTCGTCGTAGCGTGTTGGAAGTCTCCACACAATTGGTTCAATGTTCTGATTCATTACATTAACTAAACTAAACTAAACTAAACTAAACTAAACTAGGCATCTGCTTAGCTAAACCTAAGCTCAGAAGTTTACATTTCTGTGATTTATGTTTAATGCCAGACGCTTTAGTACTTGGGCTGAGATGTTGATTTAGTCGGCACAGCATAAATCAGGTGTTGATATGCCATACTTTGTCAAAATGCACACACACACACACACACACACACACACACACACACACACACAAACACACGCGCGCGCGCGCACACACACATACACACGCAGTGAGAAATGAGTGTCCTAGGGCTGGGTGAGGCCAGTAGCCATCTTGCCTGTAAAGTGTTTCCCGGTTCTGACCACTATGAGTTTTTGTTAGGGCGATCCATCTTTATAAAATATACACTTATTTTGACCTTGGTGTGGATACATAGATAAGTCCAGGAAAGGCTATTGAGAAGTCAGGGAGAAAATACAATCATCCCTCTGCTCCTTCTATTCATAAATTTCTCACAATGCGAGAAGAGGGGCATCAATTATTTAGCTTTCCAGACAAGGCCAGGGATAGAGAAGGGAGGAAGGGAGGAGAGGAGAGAGAGAGAGAGAGAGAGAGAGAGAGAGAGAGAGAGAGAGAGACAGAGAGAGAGAGAGAGAGAGAGAGAGAGAGAGAGAGAGAGAGAGAGCAAGCATTACAAGGGGTCAATTAGTACAGTATCAGTGAGTGGGAACATTGACTAAAGAGCGATATGTTACAACAGTGCAACAACACTTTGATGATGATACTTGCTCTAGGGAGCTATACTCTACTTTTATATTAAAAAATAAAGTAGTTCGTATTTATTAAGCACAATAATTCATCAAGTACAGTCATGCATATTTGTAACATACACAAAGTTTGTCTTATGGGTTCTTTATAAATATCCATATTTATTCAACACATTCATTTTCCAGAGATTTCCATTAGAGAAACAAATTATAAAGATAAAATGAAAATAAAATATAAAATATAAACACCAGCACTCCGCAGGGGTTAAAACTTGGATTCGTGATTTTACCCTTCCTGCTTCTCCAACTGTTGAAAGTTGAAGTCATTGCAATTTCTCCTCAGGTCTTCCAGAATATCTTGTTATTTTCCTCCTGCAGTAAATATAAAAACCTTCAGGAGGTTAATTGGATGGTACTCAGGAGTGTCAAATTAGTTATTTTATACCCCACTTCACCCAACTTATCATATTCCACACAACTATTTAAGTGTGAATGTCAGTCAGTCATTGGCTCTGAACTAATATTGGGAATTAAGTATTTCAAGTTGTTAATTAAGCACATGATTAAATTTCAAGTTACTTGTTGTGAATGGGCAATGCAAAATGTTCAATCTGCACTCACGAGTCAACACCTCTCCTGCCTTAAGTGATCATGTGATCATCCTCTGTCATGTTTCACTGATGCATTATAGGAAGTATTTGCATTTTTCTACAATGTATTGGAAG
>NC_139631.1:27469416-27528318 GCF_964638095.1 Poromitra crassiceps | reverse complement strand
GTCTTTCTCCTTGCCCTTTCAGTCTCATCTTCTCACTCTTGTACTTCCTGATTGACCACCCCCCAGCGGCCACGCAGGATGAAGTGTCAGGGTTAACAGCAGAGACTGTGACAGGGACATGCTATGCTGACTACCTTTCAGAACAAAAAGGGAGGGAGGGGAGAAGGGGTGAAGCGTAGTGTGACAGAAATGTATCACTCCCTGATCTAGATTGCTGTTGTTTCTCGGTGGTGACTGTGACCACCGTGGCCTTTACTCACCAAGTAGCCTGCATCACACCTTACCAATATTGCGGAAATTGGTGCTACATGGACCGTTTCGTATTTCTCAGAATCAAGACTAAATCTACTTAAGATCCCAACGATGACTCCATGTTACTCCATGTGTGCTTCCTTTTGAAAGGAGAAGGATGAGAGGCTATAACAGGCCTTGATAACAGCCAATATGCATTCTAACCAGGCAGCCTGACAATATGGTCAAACTATGCTAAAGCCAGTTAAAGCCAGAAAGCAATTTTCTTTGTGCCATAAACCAATCCAGCAGATCTCCTGCAAAATTCGACCTGGTGGCACACGAAACATGCCATATAGATCTTCTTTCTCGTGTTTGTTTGTTTGTTTGTTTGTTTGTTTGTTTGCGGCAATGTCTCAAATTTACAGTTACATGGCAATTATTTATTGTGACATTAGTCGTGTTTCCATTACCCTCAGAAATGCGCAAAATCGAAATATCGCAATAGAAATTGGGTAATGGAAACACGTAAATTTAGAAAAAACCTCCCAAATATCGCAAAAACTTTTTGCGCTCTCATGAGGTGGTTTTTCAGACGTGTCGATATAGCAGTTTATCGCAAAAGTGTAATGGAAACACATTTTCCGCATTTGCACGTCATGTGACCCATCTTCTCCTTTGGAAAAGGAGCGGAAAATGAGGGAGAAAGGGTTTGATAAGCTGTGGCAAAACTTTGAAGCAACGCTACCTAGCAGAAAGACGAGTGTTGTGCAAAAGCGGAGCCGGGGAAAATAGATAATGTTTAATGGCAGAAATCGGTCCATGGTGACAGGCTGCCTGTGTGCGCGCATTTGGCACAGCGGCGAGATGAGGGGATGAAAAGCACACACCGGTGCGGTGCTGCTGACTGAAGTGAATACAGTGACTGTGAGTAATACATTACACACGTTTCAGGTGCAATGTTATAATTATAATACACGACCTTCTGACTATTGCACCAAATCAGCCTTTTCCCCCCTCCATCTCTAAATCGGACCAGTTGTATTAGGCTACCTTTTTTCCTCTGCCTGTCGCGCTCACTGCATTCACCGCAGCCAGCAACATGTTGCCACTCATTTTCTTTTGAATTGATAATCAGGCTCGTTTATATGTGTTGTAACTTCATGTTGTGATTTGCATTGACCATTGGTTGGATTTGAGCATGCAGGGGACGGGATGTGGGGCAGATCCCCGTGCGTAATCACGGGATTACACTAACGGGAATTGCGTTCAGGTGTGCGCGCCGTCAACGCCTACAAGTCGCAATTGTACATTGACGAAGTTGTAGAAATATCGCAATTATTTTGCGAAAAACTGTAATGGAAACACAGCTATTGCTACAGCACCTACACAAACCTTGATTACAGTGATAGGATTTTAGAGATAAATACTGTTGTCTGCACTAGATATAACTCACTTTATCACTTATGAAAGATAATAATGTTACACAAAATCGTTTGTTTAGCTGTTAACTTGAACAAAGCCATTTCCCCGTGGGTTCAAATCCAGTTATTGATTGCACAAATGGACTGAGAGCTCTAAGGTGTGTGATATGGTGGAAAGGTGCCTTCAGGGTCCTGTAACCTTTCCACTATATTCGCCTCTGCCTTGCTCTGTCGATGATGATTTAATGGTTCAGATTACTCTTTTCCCAGAATGCCTCTCAGTGTCAGCCTGGAGATCAGATTGGGGAGCAAGTGGGTTAAGCTTTTGCTGGAAGTATACAGTATATACCGTGCGTGTGTGTGTGTGTGTGTGTGTGTGTGTGTGCGTGTGCGTGTGTGCGTGTGGTGTGTGTGTGTGTGTGTGTGTCTGTGTCTGTGTGTGTGCCGTTTGTGCGTGTGTCTGCCTGTCTATCTGTCTGCATGTCAGGAAGACCGCAAGCAAAGCACCTTTCCAACGGGGGAGAGAGAGAGTGAGTGAGAGAGAGAGAGATCTGAGCAACATCATCGATTTTCTCCGTTTGACAAACTCATGATAGTGGACTTCATCTGAGACAACGACACTTAGGAGGCCACTTCTTCTACTGTCTAGATACCGTTGCAGGATTACAAGTGTTTCAATGAAGTGAGTTGTGTTCCTTGAAGGCTTGTCCTGTTTCATGGGGGCAAGATGGAAAACAATAAGAGTAACTGGTGGCAGCTGTGCATTGGATAAGATCTCTCCTCTGCTCGTGCTGTCACCAAGCCCACAACAAATAAACATCAAACTGCTGGGATTTCTCTCCATTGCATCAATGTTACCGCCTGGCTTCTGACAGCTACAACAGTATCAAAGGGCAAGTGTTCATTACGTTCCACCAGCAAATCTATTATTTCCTCTGTGTGTGCGTGTGTGCGCGTGTGTGTGTGTGTGTGTGTGTGTGTGTGCGTGTGTGTGTGTGTGTGCGTGTGTGTGTGCGTGTGTGTGTGTGCGTGTGTGTGCATTTATTCATGGATCACTGTACATTTCTTCTAAGTCGATCAAAAGGCCAAGGTGTGCCGCAGGTCTCGGCCTACTTCTCTCTCACTTATCTGACAAATTCAATATTCATCCTGCCATATAGGAAGCAAAGGGGAATACTAGGAAAAGTTTTCAGGGAATAGCGTGTCACTGAAGGGGGAGGGGGGTGTAATCACACCTGGTTATGATTTCATTCTTCTGGGTTGTTTTTCTGCTCGGTTCCTCTCTAGACACCCTCCACTTAGAGAAATCTACTTCTCATTCCATTTCCACCTGTCTCAAACTCCCACTCCTACCGTATTTTTTTTTTCCCCAGCGTTCGTCAAAATTTTCCCATCCCTGGTTTCTTCCCCCTGGTCTCTCTTCTCCTCGGTGTAATTAAGCAGAAGTACCACCACTGAGATGGCTGTTGTTCCCTGCATACCCGAGGAGCGCATCTACCCCCCGGGCCTGACAGTATGAAATAAACGTTTGGGTAACTCATACCCCTAGGCTGGTGGCCTGAAGACTGTTTAAGGCTTGTGTTTATTACAGTACGTGTGTGTGTGTGTGTGTGTGTGTGTGTGTGTGTGTGTGTGTGTGTGTGTGTGTATGTGTGTGTGTGTGTGTGTGTGAGAGAGAGAGAAAGACACACAGAGAGAGACAGAGAGAGAGAGAGAGAGAGAGAGAGAGAGAGAGAGAGAGAGAGAGACAGAGAGACAGGATTCATGAGGAAATGACATTGCCATGTACAAAAGGCACTGCTGTAGTACTTGATCAAAGATCAACCGCTCGGATCAAAGATGCAGCGGTCGTCTGCACTCCTGAGCTCTGACTCACCGAGCTAAACTTAATGATGATTTTAAGGTAGAAATACATCTTTGCAACAATTGATGCCAAGATTCCCGACTGATGTGAACCTTACGTCTTCATATTTGAAATGATTTCTTCATCTCCTGGTATCAAAAACTTTACAGTTTGAGAAAAAGAGAGCGATACTCAAACAACAAATCCACACAAGAGAGTGCAGCAAAGTGCTCCCACATGTGTGCAGACATCAGGAGCCACTGGGAAAATGGGCAAAGGACACTTGAATTTTCGACAGTAGCTTATAATGAACAGTGTTGGATGCATTTTAATTGTAATTTTCATACATATGTCAACTTTGACATTATGTAGCAAACTACTTAACATTGTTTTTCAGTGCTGGTCTGACTCTGAATTGCCATGGTAGAAAAAAGTCACATTGGGCTGTACATTGTCCTCAGGGTCACCCGGGATGAAATTACCAAGGTGTTTTCTTGTGATTTTCTCTACTATTTACCTCAGAGATGGAAGAGCACTTTTGTTCGTCATCATCTGGATAATGGAAAATCTCCAGGGAGCTCAGAGTCATAATGTAGCAAATTACTGAATGATGAGAGCTGATCTTGTCTGCAGTTAAAATGATTTGGGTTTTGGAGTTTGACTTTTCTGTTTATGAAGTCTCTCTTTTCTCCTGTACGGAGAAGGTGAAATTACCTCCCTATTACACTATGCTCTGATGCCTTAATGACATTTCGAATGGTACATTTCTTTTTCCTGTAAGCACATGCTTTCAAGATTGAATACGAAAGCGTTGCATGGGCTTTTACATTGCAGCCCACAATATGAAACTATGCATTTAGTGGGCGATTGTTACCATTTATTCTAAACATTCCTAACGTCATAATGTGTGGCGACTGGCCTGTGAGAACCCTTCACATGTCGCTGCTACACATTGTTGGTAATGAGCCAACGAAGGTCGAAAATGAGTTTTGCAGCTATTTTGAGATTTTGAGTGATTTGGTCACTTTAATCTCCATACATGCATCATCATGGTGAACAATTCTTTTCATAAAACAAAAGGGAAAGTATTTATTTTTATGGTTTTGGTGGATTAAATATTATGTTGTGGGATGTTTAAGCTCTCACATTTTACTTTAAGACACATAACATTAAAATACTCATAACTTTTGATCTGAGAGAGCTTATGGCCATTCAAAAGGTTATACATAGGGGAGTTTTTTCGAATTTATGGAGATGTCAAAAAATGAAAATGTCAAATTTTCACCATGTGAAGGGTTTTTGCAGGCCACCACATATTTTTCTTTTCTTTCTCCAACTAAGACAGCCATAACAGGATCAAGGCTCTTTTGATCTCCTGAACCAGCGTTACAGATGACATGACATTGCACAACAGTGATCACATAATGCCTAATTTGGGCGTCTGGGTATTGCAGCGGTATAGACTTCCTGCCTATCAACATGGGGGTCACAGATGCGAGTCCCCGTGTTACCTCCGGCTTGTTCGGGCGTCCACACGGGCACAATTGGCCGTGTATGCGGGTGGGAAGAACCACCTCTAGTCGGTTGGGAGGTCTGTTCGGGGGGGAGGGGAACTGGGGGGAATAGCGTGATCCTCCCATGCGCTACGTCCTGCCTGTGAAAGTCCTCACTGTCAGGTGAAAAGAAGCAGCTGGTGATGAACCAATAGATTGGAGCATGGCAAGATGGATTTGTCAGGTGATGGTGATCACGTTCTCGCAGGAATCCAGCCGCTTCACAAGGTTATAATTTCATACTGGATAAACAAAATGGTGGCGTATCCATCCCCAGATCTGCCCCCGCCCCACCCCCCCGAGGCACCTGAATCCCTCCCCATCTTCCTTTATTCCAGATTAAAGCCTCCCCACCAAGGTCTCCCTGACCTCAGGAGAGATGGCAGGATCAGACGGCTCCTGCTTCGCTTGCACTTTAGCTGCCGTCTTATCTGTTTCATTTTTATTGAATGGATTCAGGTTCCCTCAGCCCCTCGGGCCCCCAGGGGCCACGCCCACTCGCTGGTGTTAGTGAGGTTTTTATGCTGACCGAATGAACATGTAATATCACTTACTGCAGCAGGGATGACACCCAGACCTCTCTTCACACTCGCCTCGTATGAAAACACACACGTGCAAGAAATGTCTCTCTCTCACACACACACACACACACACACACACACACACACACATGCAGACACACGCACACAGGTCCTGTGAGTGACAAGAGAGGATGATGAGGGGCAATGGTGAGATATAGCATTGCTTTGGGCAATAGTTTTAGATCATGTATTGACTCCCATAGCTCCAACACAATCTCCCTATGGCAATTGCCCTCCATTCGCAAAGGATATCACGTCCAGATGGAACCAATTTTTGTGCTGGGTGTGATAGAAGTGCAGTCTTGATTCCCAAATGGAATTTCTTAGAAGACTGATTGTGACCAGAGAGAAAAAAAGAAAAAAGGCAAGATATAGTGTACTATCTGTGAGATGTGTCTCTTGCTACTCTTCCTTTACTGCTGCTGCTGTTGATGTTGCTATTGGTAGTGATGATGATGATGATGGTGATGATGACGTTGCTGTTGTTGTTGATGATGGTGGTGGTGGTGGTGGTGTTGTTGCAAGCCTATACACTATGTATGGCCTTGCATGAATGAATGGTGTCTTGTAAGCCCATGCGGCTGGGCATACACATGCATGTCACAATAATACAAATTCATTCATTCATTCATTCATTCACTGTGTTGTGAGATGTGTTTCTGTTCTTATCTGTCTTAGACTACCAGCTCCTTGAATACCTTATTCCATAATGAGACAGGCATACTGTACGATCCACTGCACAAGGTGTGGTACTTTGCTCCACGGCTATTTCCTCCTGGCAGATATTGATGCAGATACTTTGCTTCACATTAACCTCCACCTTCATACATTACAATGTTAATGGTGGAATAAAGTAAAGGCCCAGATGAAATGACATTACCCATGTACTCCTGTTGTAGATATACTGCAAGACAATATTTTTTAATTCAATATATAAGTCTATTTTGCGTATGTAAAAAGTCCAAACACTGAGGTCAGGTGACCATTATTTGGGCTCACCACAGTGTCTGTGTACAGACATCATTATACCCAGTTCTTCTGTCCCTAACGGTGAACAGTTCAAATGGCTTGCTAACGATGAAGGTGTGAGGCGTGCGTCTGGACGCTTGGAGCGCTGCACTTCAATTCATCAACACAGACATGGCTAAATGGACCATGATGCTGTTCCCCAAATAGTAACAAATCTAGCAGAGCCCCTATAGCTGCTGACGTCATCTGCTGTCCTCATCTGAGGACAGAATGAGAGACAAAGTGAATCATCTCATTAGTGATGTCAAAACAAAACATGACCTCCAGATTATACAGATGAGCAGTGTTGGTCAAAGTTACTTTCAAAATGTAATATACTACATATTACTAGTTACTTTCATTTGAAACTAAGTAATAAGTTACTTTACAATATTACTGTCTGTGTAGAGTAACTCATTACTCTACACTTTTTACACTACTTTTGCATTACTCTCACCAAAATCACAGCAGTAGCAGAATGACATCGCCGCCCCGGAACTGTCTTGAAGTCATGTGTAAACCATCCAAAATTCTAAATGTTATCCTTTTCCTTTGCTATTGTCATCTATAGTGGTTATTTGCATAAAGACACACTATTTGATTAGGAAATTATTGTATCTTTATGTGCTTTAATTTTAAAAAAAGTAGCTCAATTTGTAACTTGTGTTACTTGACAGAGTAACTCGTATAATATCACTGACATCATATTACGGTAAGTTATGAGTTAAGTTATACTTACTGCTAAAAGTAATATACTGCAGATGAGTACCACAGATGCCAGATATGTCAAAAGGGCTTGATTCTTTCTGCCAACTAGTAAGGGACTACAAAGTCAAGGGTTGCAACAATGTACTATTACGAACATCACTCACTCACTCACTCACTCACTCACTCACTCATGCACGCACGCGGGCGCGCGCGCGCGCACACACACACACACACACACACACACACACACACACACACACACACACACACACACACACACACACACACACACACACACACACACACAACTACGTACCTGTAGGGCTATGTATAACACAAAATGCACACAACATTTCTGAAGTGTCCATAATATATATTGTAGTCACAGGGACAGCTTAAAATTATAGAATGTAGTTTGAAGGGACACAGGGTAGCTAATGGAGCAGATTCAAAATGGAGGCCAGATGCCCACCAGAGTGACTGGTGGGCCTCTTGTGAGGGCCCCTACAGGCTGAACCCCATCACTTTGTCCACCGCTCAGCTAATGATCCACCAGAGTGTTTGGATGTCTGGTACAGTGCCTCGAGTCGTGACAGAGCATAAATGCCCAATTGACTATCTCTTAACGATTACTAATTATCCCAAAGGAGGCAATTAAACTGGAAAGAATAGGTGCAAGGCCCTATCTCAACCAGACTGGGTAATTACCATACTTAATATTTCCCCCAATATCAGATACAGTTGGCAGCACACCCCCAAAGGCAGACTGACTCTCACAATAAAACACCAGAGCGCCGGGACTATCTATTATGTGCTGAGCTATCACTTCCTGGAACAAGCTTGGCCAGACATTGAAGGCTATAAGGAAAATGGCTGGATTTTCTCCCCATTACTGCCATTACCAACCTGCATATGACGTTTTCTTTTCATACTCCATCTCTACTTTGCCCAATTAGAGTGCAGGCAACTATGGAAAGAGCTTTGAGCTGAGAACCCCTCCTGGGACAGCTCCCTCTGCTGCTGGGACAGCTCCCTCTGCTGCTGGGACAGCTCCCTCTGCACCTCTGAATCTCAGGCAGTGTACTTTTGCCACCCCTCCTCTCCTGAATGAAGGTAATTTGCTTGTTCATTTGGCTTGTTGAAAGATTTGATGTGTCTGCTTAGAGACACATTCAAGACCAGGATGCTTTTAAGTGAAACAGTTGTAATGCAACCCGACTCTTTGCCTTTATTAAAACTCATTAATCAAATTGAAGTGAAGTTGAATGGTGCGGTGTGAAAACAATGTTCTTATTACACATGTTGTTTTCCAGGGACCAATAGCGGTCTCAAGAAAACTGATTAAACCATCAATACATATTTCTATACCCCCACCCCCCACCAGCCATACTGCTGCCAGGTATTATGATCATGTTGAAATTTCAGTCAGGCTGATTGAAGAGGACAAGATCAGCAGAGACTTTAAAGGTCACAGGTAATAGATGTCAGATTTCAGAGAGAGACATATTTTCCAAAATGTCAGCCAACACCATCATTATCTTTGTGTGCTTTTGTTTCTCTGTGTCTGCATGGCAGGCACTTTGCTTGGCAGGAGCGCAGAGCGCCCTCTGCAGTACACGACCTTCAAGCGCCATCAGCATCCACCATGAGGACATTTACGGGACGATGCGTGACATTTCACAAGTTGAACCTGATCGAGCCACTGCACACATTTCTGTGTTACCAATGTGCTGCAGAAATAAAAACATATATTGTTAGAGTACGCCGTGAAAGTAGATGAGTGCTATTCAGCAATGACAAATGAGACAGGTTTGTAGGTGTGTGTAGGTGTATGCAGAGTGCAGTGTCAACAATTACAGTAGTTCAATTGATTGCTACTTCTTTTATTATTTTGCAGTGGGCTAGCTCAGGGTTTGGAAGAGATTTGTCTATATTGCCTAATATACTGCCATTAACTGTGTGTGTGTGTGTGTGTGTGTGTGTGTGTGTGTGTGTGTGTGTGTGTGTGTGTGCGCGCGTGCGTGTATATATATATATATATATATATATATATATATATATATATATATATATATATATATATATATATATATATATATATACTGTATACATATATTATATATTGACAGGTCGTCTCATGCCGTCTCGCGCGAGCTGCGCAAGAACCCCAAAATGGCCGCAGGCTACACGAGGCTTCAAAACGGGACTCCAAAAACCAACAGTAGGCTTTGTCCATATTATTTACTGTGGATGTTATTTTCAGCCCTCATAGGTGGAACACACATGCGCGTGTGCGCACACACATGCACGCACGTGTGTGCGCGCGCACACACACACACACACACACACACACACACACACACCGATTGGGATTCAGTACTGAGCTGAAATTGAGTTGTCAGATTTTTAATGGTGGTTCGTTGCTGGGCAATCAGGCTATGATACCAAATACAATCAAGCTATACAGCCACAATATCCTCAGGGGTCATCTCTCACTTCTTCCCTTATGTCCCTTGATGGACAAGCAATTGAAGGGAGCAACAAAGCGAAATCCCACCACCTGCATCATCATGACACACACACACTCACATGCACGCACGCACGCGCGCTGACATGCACGCACGCACGCGCGCACGCTGACATGCACGCACGGACTCAGTTTTTAATTTAAAGCTTTTACCACTTCAGTGGAGGCAAGTCAGGTGTGTGTCCTCTTCAGCTGAGTTATCACCTCACCATATATGGTAATTTTGTTATTTTCCATGTTTGACTTGTTTGCAGCAGATGTTCAGAGGATTGTGTAAACTGTAAGACAAAGTTGATCTCCTGGATCCCCTCATGTGCAAAATTAAGGTTTTGTTTTCACACCTAGAGTTCAAACTCCATGTCTATTTTACTGCAAATTACTGTTACCTGGGACAACATATGGAATATATATTTGTGTGACATTTCTGATCTCCTGGTTTCACAGTAATGGGTTTTAGAGTGCATATAGGTACAGTATGTAATACAAAACCTGGGGATTTGCATACTTGTCCAATTAGACTAAACCCAACTCTGTTGCCATGTCTCTTTTTGACAGGTGTTACATTGCACAGAAGCTTTAGAAAGAAATGCCTCTTGGCTATCTTTATCTAAACAAATGAATACAGCCATTCCTTTCAACCATTGGGTGTCATCCTTCAAAAATTGCATTGAAGTTATTTTAGAATCATTTTGAATAATATTCTTGTTTATGTCTCTAGATGTACAAATACATTGTCCCTGCAAGAAACCCATTTACTTTCACTGTAGGTTGTGGATATTTTTCAAATGGTCTCTAGTTTTGCCACCTTTGCATGAACTCACACTATACATGCATGCATGATCACATACTGTAGTGCAAAAGTATTGAAAAGACAGGAGTATGGGAGATGATCTGACCTGCTGCCCAATAGGTTAGGTCAAGCCATATCTTCTTGTCTTGGTGCCTACTGCAATAACACTTGGTGGTTATGCCGATATTATAACATTATGGAAATTAATCTCATTTGTCTCTACATGTACCGTACTCCTTTTATAGGTCTGCGATGCCATCCTGACACACGACACACTTACTTAGTTCCTTACATGTATCATGTGACACAGAGAGCGATTCTTGGTCACTGGAGATACCCTCCGGCAGCACAGAGGACACTCCCCTGGTGCAGCACATAGGACACTTCCCTGATGCAGCACAGAGGACACTCCCCTGGTGCAGCACAGAGGACACTCGTCTGGTGCAGCACAGAGGACACTCCCCTGGTGCAGCACAGAGGACACTCCCCTGGTGCAGCACAGAGGACACTTCCCTGATGCAGCACAGAGGACACTCCCCTGATGCAGCACAGAGGACACTCTCCTGATGCAGCACAGAGGACACTCCCCTGATGCAGCACAGAGGACACTCCCCTGGTGCAGCACAGAGGACACTCCCCTGATGCAGCACAGAGGACACTCCCCTGGTGCAGCACAGAGGACACTCCCCTGATGCAGCACAGAGGACACTCCCCTGGTGCAGCACAGAGGACACTCCCCTGATGCAGCACATAGGACACTCCCCTGGTGCAGCACATAGGACACTCCCCTGGTGCAGCACAGAGGACCCCCTGATGCAGCACAGAGGACACTCCCCTGATGCAGCACATAGGACACTCCCCTGATGCAGCACAGAGGACACTCCCCTGGTGCAGCACAGAGGACACTCCCCTGATGCAGCACAGAGGACACTCCCCTGGTGCAGCACAGAGGACCCCCTGATGCAGCACATGACTCCACCATGGAGGCTTACCCACAATTAAGCAACAAGAAGAATGATTAATTGCCAGTGCCCCACCTGGAGCTAATGGCACCAGCCACCAAAGGTAGTGGCAGCAGGTGCCAATTATAATCTGAATCCCCCCAAGTATCCACCTTATTTTTGCCGGCCATTTTTGCCTGATCTACATGATGGGTGCTTCTTCCGGTGTGATCCTCCCAGCCTTGTTGCTGACAGCTTGACACCCGTCTGGGCGAATGGAGCAAATCACTAATCAGGTCCAGCTTGGCAAAAATCTCATCGATAAATATCCCTTTAAGAGCACAGTGCATTCATGGGTAATCGCCTGCTGTGGCTAATATTAACCATTTCGAGTAACACTGTTTCCATACGGATCACCAGCGTTAGTTTGTTGTTTATAACGTGGCTATATTCATAACGTTTTCTATCTCGGATGCGTTATTTCGAATCGCACATAGGTTACGCCTGGCGCAACCTATGTGGGTTTCAGGACGAAACAGACTCGAGCCACTAACGTCATCTTAAGAGCACAATATTCCTGGAATGCATGTCCTCTGCATTCTACATCAAATTAAGATATTACGGGTTGTTTTATTTTGTATGTTACATACTTATTGACCAAGTTATGTTCAATTCAACCAGGGTACAAGAGACTGAGTGTAGGTGGCCATCTTTTCAAATCAAGTAGAATACATTAGGAAATGGCAAGCTGCAACAATAAGTCACGTTAAACCGGACCTTGTACGCACAAGATTTTTATCTGCCATTTATTTTCCTATAGGACGAATCAGCGTGACATCAGTACCACCCAAAAATGCGTAACCCCGCGGCAGTTAACTAGTATGAGTTGTGCCAAACAAACATTAATATCTCAAAAAGTATATATCACATTGCTTATATTTTGACATTCTGAGTGAGAACAGAATTATCTCAAGAGTTTGATAATATATATAATAATAATAATAATATAATATATGCATGTCGTGTTAAAGTTGTGTGAACTGTCGCAGTTTTTAAATTGTAAACACGGTCAGCTGGGTAGAGTTAGATGCTCAAACTCAGGCTCCATAGGGTTTCATTGCCGTTGCCACCCAGTGACACGGTTTGTTTACCAAAATGCTGCTCGGCTGATCCCTCATATAGACATTTTATAAAATGCTTATAAAAAGTACTATTACTTGTTCAAACCAAACGGTTAAGATATATTTAGAAACAGGAGAGACCGCATAACATTTCCCTTGGACCAAAACGTAAAGAAATGCGGGTTTAAAGAAAATATTTTTTCAATGTTTTTTTTTAAGTTTTGGTCTGAGTGAAATGTTCTATGGTCTCTATATTCTATCACAAACTAAATATAGCTGAACCGGTTTGACCAAGTAAAACTATTTTTATAAGCATTTTACAAAATGTCTATGGGAAAATAAATTGCAGAAGAAAATCTCTGGTACAGTGCTGAATCAGGAAGTGACGTTCACTTTCTCTATAGACATCACTGATCAAAAACGCTGGCTATGCAAACGGCAGTAGCTTGGACTTGGCTGAAAAGGCTAATGGCTGGGGTTATTCAACCTAAGTGCAGTCTTTTTGAAAAATCACCACTCAGTCCAGTGGGCATGACACCTGTACCGGACATACCCATTAAACACCGCCAAACAATGTCACACTCACGCCCACACCTAGAAAGACACAAAGAAAACAGCACAACACAACGCTGCCCACGCCAAGAGGCTGTGTCTCCAGCAGCCATTAGAGTTGACCTTTATGTGTTATCACGGAAGTCATAATGAACAGGCCCTGCACAGCTTGGCACAGCAGCCAATACAACAGTGTCAGTGTCTGTCAGTTCTCCTTATAAGTGTGAGTCAGTGTGATGGCCATAATAACGCGAGCAAGTGTGGTACTCCGATTGCAACACACCTCATCTGGGAGAAAGTGGGAGATGGATTGTATCACTTGCAGTGTGGAGTTGTTCCTGTATCTAAAGTCTTTTGGAACAGACCTAGGACCACCCACTCTCCTGATACCTTCAGGCTCTATCACTGCATGTGTCTGAAAGCCCAAACTATAGTCCTACACTGGCAGACAGAGATGTTTGGTGGTGGGGGGGGCGGGGGAATAGCTCGGATGTCAGATGACCTACAGTATATAAGCCTGTAATGCTCGGTAGACTCGGTAGAGAGAGATGATTGTGCAGGAAACAAAATGCTGCGTCATCCATCCATTCATGCGTGACTGATTGCTTTTCGAAAATGAGATGTGAATTATCTCAATTTGTGGTCTCTCTCTCTTTCTCTCTCTCTCTCTCTCTCACACACACACACACACACACACACACACACACACACACACACACACACACACACACACACACACACACACACACACATACACACAACTCTATCTCTCTCTCTCTCTCTCTCCCTCTCTCTCTCTCACACACACACAGACACAACCAATACCCTTGGTCAGTGTGCCCCTTGCCTATACGCTGCTCACTTGGCAGATGCCACGAGTAGGAAGTTTAAACAGCATGAAGCAGAATGAATTCTCGGCTCGTCTATAAGCATCAGCAGGAGCTTTCATCTGTCTAGATACAACTGCCAAGCCTGTCAACAAACATGGTGGACTCTTACTTAAGGGGAATTTCCACATTTTGAACATTTCACACACATACTAGTATACACTGCACACAATTGATTTCCAGGGTGGAGATGATGTTATGGAAATGTTTGTATGAGGTCTACAGGATTACAGCAGCTCCTTATAGACAATGTTGTCTGTTATTCCCTCCTCATCACCTTTAATAAGTACTTTCATGCTGATGGTTTGCTTTCCCCTGGAGAAGGCTGTGTAGAGCTGGTCATGAGCAAACACTGGCTGAGGTACAGTAGAAGAAAACATCACATGGATGCAACTGGGACGTATCATCAGTGATGTACCCTGGGGTCATAGGATGTTTCGGGTACTGCAACATCATACACCCTCGCCCAGGTGATCCAGCCGGGGTTGATCAAGCCCCGACTTACGTCCCAGTAGCTACCCACGGGCAGCCCTCTTAGGGAAAGACAGGGACACTCAATCCGCTGCTCCGGAACTACTCTGCCGGGACCGGGAGGCTCTGGCACGTGGAGGGACTGGGCTCTGTGGGTTGCCCCCTGTCCGGGCTGCTCCGTCTCACCAGGTCCAGGACCTGTGCGTTGCACCAGACTTCCCCGCTCCAAACATTTCATTCTGGTATGATGTTTCTTGGGCGTGGTGGTACTGCAGGCTCCACTTGCGGCTTGAATGGCCCTCCTAAAAGGCCTCCCGTGGATTTGTTGGGCTTCTTCCTCACGGAAGACACAGGCTGGGGTGCTAACCCATACTGCTCCCGGGTGCCGTCTACATTCCGGCTGTCAACTGTCTCTCCAGTGGTCACCAATCTATTCGTGGTTGTCACGTAGTCTATTCCTAGGCCAGGCTAACTATAAAGAAAAAAACATCACATGGATGCAACTGGGACGTATCATCAGTGATGTACCCCACACACACACACACATATATATATGCGATATACACGTTATCAATACACAGTTTCCAATACCGAGCCATTATTCACATGGAAGTGCCAAAGTTTTTAGCTCAGAGCTCAGATAGGCTACAACCTTCTTCGGCTGTGTCATTTTGGGTTTCGACTGCTCCACAGCGCCGCCGCCGGAAGTATCGGTTCTGGAGTGTTTACAATTATTGTGCATTTATTTTCTATTCAAGATGCATTTTGTAGACATTTGTGACCTCCTGTCTACATTGCACTTCTATTGAATTGAAAATAAATCGAAAATTCAAGATCACAAAGTACATTTATTTGCATTCATTTGATTCCCAATCACGACACACTGGTAATAATAGTTAATATCTAATTAAAAATGCTTTGCAATGCAAAATAATAGCATTTTAAACATGCGATACAAAGATGCGATTAATCGCGATTAATTATAGTTAATCGCACGATTAATCGCGATTAAGAAAATTAATCGTTTGACAGTCCTAATATATATATATATATATATATATAGAGAGAGAGAGAGAGAGAGACACAGACAGACAGACAGACAGACAGACAGAGAGATATTATTTTTTATATATATATATTTTCCCCCCGATTTTTTTATCCCATTTTTATCCCCCGTTAGTGCTAATTTTTTATTTATTTATCCTGGTTGCTGCTCCACCCTCTGTCGATCTGGGGAGAGCCGAAACTGGCAACATGCCTCCTCCGAGACATGGGCAGTAGCCAGCCGCTTCTTTTCACTTGACAGGGGAAGCTTCACCGGTAGGACATAGCACGTGGGAGGATCACGCTATTCCAACGATTTCCCCTCCCTCCGAACAGGCGCCCCTAACAACCAGAGATGGCACCACATCAGCGACCAGGATATTGCATGTTTTGGTGAGGGGTTCCTATATGAAGGAAACCCCCAGGGGCCAGGGGGCATGGGGAGAACATGCAAACTCCACACGGAAAGGCCCTTTTGACGACCCCACCCGGGCGGCGGGCACTCGAGGACATGCAGACGGGCACGCACTCCTTCAGCGCTCACAGCGTCCCAGGTGGGAGTCGAACCCAGGACCTTCTAGACAGAGAGAGAAAGAGAGAGTAATAGGTGGGTGTGAGTTCATAGTGCCACATAGAGCAGAGGAAGTAAGAAACCAACTTATTAAAAGTAATGTCAATTCCCAGGGGTTTCATTTTCCACTGCTATAAGGCTTTGAACTCTGAGAGAGAAACTACGTCCTGCTTCAGGTCTTCATGGGGGTCATTTGATGAAAAGGGCATGGAGCTCACAAAGGCTTTCGTGCCCATTCATGTCTGAGCTATAGGCAGAGTCTGCAGAACACTGGACTGTCTGTAGTTCATATTGGCCTCCACTTTTCTGTGTTAAATAAATACATTAATAAGAGGGAAGCTATCCTATAACATTGCCTTTACAGTGCATCCAACAATTAGAAGGGAAAAGATCAATGTGACTGATAAACTACTAACTGTTGACATACAGTATGATCATTGGTGTCTTTGACAGATATTTGATAGATAAACAAACAAATGAATAGAGATCAATCCATACTCCCCCTCACCCGCAATTTTATTGTTCGTGAAAATCACGAAACACTCCAAACTTTGTTTAGCATGTGTGTTTACAATTGCTGGAAGGTTGGGTGGACAATAAAGTGTGGTTGTCTACCATATACCAACATGTGTCAGCAGCTGAATTCTTCCATCCAATTCATAGGGTAGATTGTCAGTATGAAAGCGTAAACCTGTGAATAACATTTCCAATGTTATTGTATATATTGTGTATTCCACTCTAATTGCATGGTAAAGAGAAAGAAAGGGAGGTGAAAGTTTGCAGGGGTGAAGTAGCCCGGTCATAACAGTCTAAAACTGATGTCTGCATGGCGTGCTTCAGGGGGCGAGAGTGAATCAAGAGACATGGGAGAAACAAGTGAAGCCACACTCATTTTCTATGTAGAGTGATCTGTTTGTGGTGAAGTGCATTGTGGTCTTTATTGTGCTTGCGGCACAGAGAGAGTGGAGGGGCCCATCACCCTCAGGAGGAGAGGAAGAGGCTCAGCGCTTCATGCTTCACCCCGCTCCAGGTGGGTCAGTTATGAACAGCTGATGATGAAATGCAAAAGCCTCAGGAGTTAAACATGTACAGTATTTGTTTTGATGGGAAAAAATGTAAAGGCTATTGTCATTGTACAAAGTTTGGCAAAATCAGCATTAATCACTACGTTTACATGCACACAATATTCCGGTTTTTGCCCATATTCGGACGCTGAATTTCCTATTTAAATGCAACTGGAATATGCTGTTTACATGACCCTTATCAAATTCTGAATTAGAATTGGCCTAATTTGTTTGGGGGAGCCCCACTGGCTCACCCTAAATGAGAATTTATAAGCAATGTCAAAAGCATAAAGACAGCAAGGCAGAGACCTAATAGCAGCTAGTTGTTTTGTTCACAACTCTGAGTCATTTTAATGTCCCTCCACTTTGTGGAAGATCAGTGGAGATAGTGTGTAGAAGCTTTGTTCTCTTTTAAAGTAGTTTATGCTTCGCCACCTGCACCTTCAAAGTGTGCAGTAGTTCTACCTATTTAATGCAGTTACTGTTTTTTTAAACTTGTTGTTTCCAGCCATTTTAATGTTATACTGTAACTAGTTATTACACCATCTTACTTGGATATGACTTACGTACTGGTTATTTCCAGTTATCAGTCCAAATAGCATAATTGATGGCCTGTAATTTAAAACGTTAACCAATCTTATACCATGGTCTGGGTGAATACTCGATTCTGATTGGCTGCAAGGTGTCCATTAAAAAGTGATATTGTACAGTGATAATGGACACCTAGCTAAATGGTCTGTTCACCGTTCATATCAATGCGCCATAGTTTCATCAGTGTTATCAGGAGAGCAGAGAGAGAGAATTTTCGTTTCGGAGATTCCCTCTCCTGAGAGAAGCCGGCTCTGTTCTGGTCAGCTGACAGAAACCGGGCTCTCAGCTGTCAACTGTCAAACCTCCTGTTTACAACTTGCAGCAACCAGCAGCCAGGCGCTCTGGGAGAGCGCGCGCTGCCTCTTATCACTGATACAAATCAAGGGGTCCACCCGCTATGCACAAATCAAGTCAAAGAGGAAAAAGACGAGATCAACAAAAAGAAAACAACGCAATGGGCAGTTAACAGCAACACACTGAGAGACGTCCTTGTACAAAACATACCTGGACTCCAACATACTGAAAGCAGATAGTTTTCACTCTACTCCTGCCTCGCGCCATTTACGTCTTATAAGACCCGCAGACGTTAACGCAGAGAGTTCTCTCTGCATGTCACCACATACAGCCCCCGCTGCTCTGTGTTACTTCCTGAAACTCGATCGCTCTTAAATGTTAATATACTTGGCCAATACGTATCTATCATACAAAATAAAGCAAGCTGCCAAACGGTAATGTCTTCATTTAATGTAGAACGCAAAACATCGTTAAACCCGCATTCCTGTGATAAAGTTAACGTTTGAGTCGGCTTTAAAACGGAGGGTGGTGGAATAGTGGGAGGGACTATTTTATTTCGTGGAAGACTGATTTACAGTATGAATAACAGACATTTAGCCATTTAGATTGCTTTATTTATTACACATGGAAATATAAATGACTGGTCTTATTGTTTTGTTGGCAAGTGACCATGGTATAAGCGGGTTAATGCACTTCGAGGTGTACATTATCACTTTTTAAGGGACTTCGCGGAGGCAACCATCCTCGGCTTCGCCTCGGACGGTTCACGCCTCTCGCGTCGTCCCTTAAAAAGTGATAATGTACACCTCGTCGTACATTAACCCTTACATATTTTCAACATTTTACATACTTTTCTGAGTGAAATGTAGCTTATTGCTAATTTTAAGCTCACTATTCATTGACTAGTAGAGGTAATTGGATAGTGCTTGACCACTTGAAAGTACAGGTGTAAATGCCCCCAAGACACATTGAGGATGGATTGCGATCTGATCGGCCAAACCACCTCCGGAGGTGGTCAAGGACACATTGTGACCACATTGAACACAAGTGTAAATGCAATGCATCCTCTAAAACCACATACAGCAACAGTCACCGCTGTTTTTCTGTCGCTCTCTATGGAGCTTGCCTGAAGAGATCGTAATCTGATCTGAATGTGGACACTAGAGACACATATTGATACCAGGTGTAAATGGAATCAGGTTAATGTGGTCAAGCACTATCCGATTGCAATCTGATCACAGAAAACGCATGTTAGTGCCAGGTGTAAATGGCCTCATAATAGAAGTTCTCTAGCCTGGGTAAACCCAGCCTCTATGTGGCATAGTCCGTGACGTCGTTGAAGGCTGGGTTCACACAGGCTAGAAGTTCTCTACCTAAGCGGCAACCTAAAAACATGATCTGCATTATATTTTGTCATCCAAAAGTGTATGTTAGTACAATGTGCATAAACCTGCCCATATTCATGCTCGTTTTTTAAAGCTTTATTATTTAAACATATTAATTGATTATTGATGTATACTGATAAAATATGGGGGAGGTCATCCTTCTAAAACTAGTGGTTGATTGGCTGGGATGCTGGCATTTCCCCCGAGCCCTCAGGGACACACCTTTGTAATTGTGGAGTTGCTTTTGAAGCCTGGAGGATATGTTCCATGTCAGTATTTAATTGTTTATTGGAGAGAACCATTGTGGTGAACGGTCAATAACCAATTTTGGCGTCAAAATGTATTTGTAGGCCATGTATATCCTTTTTATGGAATGCATTCTGGCTGTTACGCAAAACTGCGTGTGTGTGTGTGTGTGTGTGTGTGTGTGTGTGTGTGTGTGTATGTATGTGTGTGTGTAGGTGTGTGTGTGTGTGTGTGTGTGTGTGTGTGTGTGTGTGTGTGTGTGTGTGTGTGCGCGCGCGTGCGTGCGTGCGTGCGTGTGTGTGTGTGTGGGGGGGTCTATTTTATGTGCTTGCTAGTTATTATTTGCATACCTTGTTATTCCCTATACAATTCAAAGTGTTAAATTAAAGGAAAGAAGAAAAATGAATGACATAGAAAGGGGGGGTAGAGAGAGAGAGAGATAGACCACAGGTGTTAGCAGGGTAATGAACCCAGGTAAGAGGACAGCTGCTCCGGGTCGTTATGGGATGGCTGCCAGGTGGAGTTGACTGAATCTGGTACCCTGGAGACTCTGGGATGAACATCTGAGCTCCTTACCCGGCTCCTGAACATGTGCTGAAAGTGAAGAAGGAAGCTGCTGAAGTCTTTCCTTTTCACCTTCAACTACTTCCTCAGATTATAGGCCTCATTTATCAAGAATTTCCTAAATATGTGTGCATATGTGTGTTTCTGCCAGCATATTTATCAAGTCTTTGGAGGCATGTCGTTTACATCGTATCATGCGTTTGTTGATGAATCCCAATCATTTCTAAATTGGTAGGGCGTACACGGGAGTGTAATTAACATAAATTAGCATAATGCAACTGCCTCAGAAGTGCCATGTTAGGCAAGAGAACACCCACATTCATAATCCTATGGACTAAAATGACGGTGAAGAAAGTGAACAAGAAGAAATTCAGCCACACAGAAGTTATCTGCCGTTGAAAACAAAAACAAATAGCCTACTCTTCTGCAGCAGACCATCACAGCAGAGCATCACAGCAAACGAAAAGAACATTAAATTAACTATTCTATTCTATATCTATATCGGGATATAGTGTGAAAAATAACAACAGTTTTTGTTATTGTTTTTTATGTTCTCTCTGTCTCTGGGGCGCAACTTCCGGATCTTGAAGCTGCGCCGGCTCACATGGATGTTTTTCATAGTACAGATTGTACTCACTCATTTTGTATGCCCCCATCTGGATCAAGAGCTTTAACGAGCCTTAACGAGCCATACCAACTGGCAAGGGCGGAGTTTCTGCTGCCGCCAGACAAATGGGAGCTCTCGGTGCAGGCAACATGGTGAGAAGGTAAACATTGTTCATCTGCATAATAATGCATATTATGCAGATGAACACTGTAATGATACAAAGCTGGTTGAAAAGGAGCGAATAGTTCCTTTAAGGCTATAGGAGGCCAGGGAACAACTGCAGGTGCGCTCGCCCAAATTGAAGAGCACATCAGTGCCTTCATTGGGGAAGTGTCAGCTTCTGGTATGTCCCAGAGGGGATGGTGACATCATGACCAGTGCTGAACCTGTTCACTGGCAGACAGGCTCCAGGGAACACACCTCATCGGACTGTCAGTTGACCAGTAAGGAAACGTCTCTCCCTCCGCTTCACTTCCCTCTGAGTCCAGATCATTTGCCACTTTGCACCTTTAACTAGTATTAATTTAAATATAATCTATAACAAATAATTTTCTTTCAAATATTTTTTTCTACATTGATTGACGTATTTAAAAGCCACTTTTAGCTTGTTGTTCTGATTGATCAGGTGTCTGTAATTACCCTACTGGTCTGCGATTTCATAGCAACACATCTGCAATCAAAAGCTCTCATAGTTAATGCAATCAAGTCCAATCATGATTGTGTGATTGTGTGATGAAAAAAATCCACAATCAGCCCAGACTGTAAAATAAGAGTGTTCCTCCAATTTCTTAGGTTTGATGTAGGCTGTGCATTGCAGATGCTGATATACTGTAGTTGGTCTGATTGCATGGTGTGCTCATTGCCACCTGTTGAACAATACAGCATGCAATTTCCTTATTTATGGTAGAAAAATATCAGATAAGGAATAGCTATTTCTCACTTATGCAAAAGTACTTTTCTGATTCTGTTTTTGCAATATAAGATTAGTTCTTTAGAGCCATGCATTTGTTTGAAGTGCATTAGAGGAAAATATCAAGGCTTCAGCTGTTTATAAATTAAATGTTTCATCATTGCTTTCTTCTAATCTCTCTAAGATATTCTTGGTTCCATTGTTGACACCAAAAAACAAGGGAAACTAATTCAAATGCTTATCAACTCATTTCTCTTTTCACAAATAGTTGAATTCAATACAATTAGCTGAAAAAGCGAAAAAAAATATTTGTGCTATAAAATTTTGTAACTATGTTTTGATCGCCATATTACATGAGATGGCTAAAATAACGGAAACACATGAAAAGGTAATTAACGTTGAAATAACTATTACTATAATTCTACCCACTACAGTATTACACAATTACAAATTCCTATAGATCAGTCATCAGTGAGTCATATCAGGTGAATGTCAAGTGGCTAATCTTTAACGTGCAGATGCAATATATGTGCTCAAAATTCCCACACAATTAGATAAACACCTCTGTGTATGATCAAAAACGTGTTGTGAGCTTTGCACAGCTGTTATGGCAGGGCTGACATTCAGAAGCCACTTGTATCCAAGATCGGTGCACAAAGATACATAACTCGGGTGAACGAAGCCCAAAACCTGGACCGCTGGGGATGGGTTTGTCTAGCCTGATATTCAGACTTCCTCGTCAACTCATAAACTCATTTCCTCTTCTGGTCTGAGATTGCAGTCACTTCAGAGCATTTCTATGTGGGGGCGGTCTTCGGTCTTCCCTAACCAAGAGACCAAGGTGTCCACGGCAACCGGCCGGCACGGCAGGGCAGCCGCAGCAGTATTGCTCTGCCTGCTGGAGCGGAGTCTCTCTGGGCTCCCTGGATAACACACCAGTCTTAAGGTGACTAAGATGACTTGGAAGTGAGAGAGGATGTAGGACTGAAGTAGTGTTCTGAAAATAGGTGTCTCATTTCAGCATCGGTTGTAGGCTACTGCAGTTGTAAAGCGATAATGCTAGCGCTCGCTAATGCTAACGTTAGCCGAGCACAGCTGCCTTTCATAGACAATATGAACACCCGATAGCGTTTAGCTGGAATGAGTAATGAAGGTACACATTTTCAGAACTTGTAACGTTAGTCCAACTTACTTGCTGACTTCTCCAAGTCCTCATCTTTGTTTGGTCCGTATAGCCTTTGCTAGGAGACGTGTTTCATACAACTGAGATGTAACTCAGATCGCTGACGATCTGGTTATTTTCTCTCCATGTAGTGCTGGTCTTCAGCAGTTACTGAGGATCTGTACACAATATGGTATAGATTTTGACATCAAATATAATGCAAAAAAGAGTAATACTATGATAGTAAGAAGTAAGGAGGACAGGAAAGTACTCTTTCCTGACTTCTATCTGGTGCTCCTATCAAAGAATGTAATGAGGCTATTAGGCTAAATACCTGGGTCATTACATAACCAGCGACCTATCTGACGATAGGGACCTATCCAGACAGTGTCGTAAGATGTACGCACAAGCAAACATGCTGGTCCGTAAATTTAATTTCTGTTCTGTGGCGGTGAAGATTGCTCTTTTTAAAGCTTACTGTACCCCGCTGTATACTGCCCACTTGTGGCGGTACTACAGAAAAGGCAGTATGAGGAGACTGACAGTGGCCTACAATGACAGCATGAGGCTGCTGCTCAAAGCAAGAAGCTGTAGTGCCAGTCAAATGTTTGTAAACATCAATGTTCCCACCTGTTCTGCTGTAATACGAAATCTCTTTCATAGATGTATATGCAGATTGTCAGTCTCAGAAAACAGTATTATTTCAGTACTAACGAATCCTGTGAGCTCTGTCAGGTTCTCATCCAGACTGTGGAACCACTGGCGCTCTAGCCTGTATGTAAAATGACCTTGGTGCAATACCTGTAATACATGTGTTTTTCTTATAATCTCTCTCTATACTGTATATCTTTATTTATATATTCTGTATGATGTCTGTTGTAGGCTACTAGGGACCCCCCTGAGCTGTGTCCCGAATAAAGTTCTGAATTGAATTGAATTGAACTCCTCTGGCCCACTAGTCACAAGCACAAGCTAACGTAGCTAGCTAATGCTAGGCTGCTTCTCCACCGTAGCTAGCTACTTAAGCAGACAAAGTCAGCCGACTTTGTACTTCTAATTTTAACGAACGTCTTATCGTACACTGCAGTACAAAGTCGGCCGACTTTGGCTGCCTAACGTTAGTAGCTACGGCGCGGTAGGCTGTGTTAAAACTGCTTCTGCTTCAGGCAATCTCTGCTTTGGCCACAACTGTGTCTGTTTCTGTTGTGCATGACTGACAACAGCGTTAGCCAATCAGCGCCCGTGATTGGATTTTCAACCGGAGAAAAAGCATTTGCACATGGCGATGCCAGACCAAGAAGAGCCAAATCCACAACTGTGGAGTGGGCGTGGCTTTGAAGGTCTGGAGCCAGGCTATGGGTTTGGAGAAAAGCCACAGGATTCCCTTAACCCACAATGTCTGATGTCAACTGTTAAACGTGACGGCACATCTGTGCTGTCTCTCACTTTGCATGGATGTGTAACCGCTAAGGAATGAGCCAATTTTACATGACCAGGTGTACCCCCTGTGGTCCAAACACTGTTTTTACATGATGTCCCCATATTCCAAGATGGTAAGGCGCCCATAAACACAGCTAAACAAACTGAAGAGCGATTGCTGCATGCACACCGGGATGAAGTCAAGTGCCTTCCACAGTGTCCCAAGATCTAAAGGAAGGAAGGTTTCCACCTCCTTCATCCTTCAAAGAATTGTAAGCTTTCTGTCTTGAAGAATGTTCCAATATCCCAATAGATTAGCACTCAGTATGTACGAGCTAAAGCTCACTGAAATTTACTTTGTGTGGACCGAATTGACCCATTTGTTTTTGTCCAACTTTGCAGAGCTACTACAGTAGGCTATAAGAAACAGCATGGATTGTGCTGAGAAAGAACTACCAATCAACATCATCATTGGTAAGTAGCAAATAGGGCTATAGGCTTTAAAAAATGTGAACTATCCCTTTAAGCTTAACCTTCAAACTAACAATATTATTATTAAGTGTTTTATTTTATCCACCCTCTGCAGTTTTAAATTACATCAAGATAGAAACTATCTGGTCTCATTCTCAAACTAGTTACATCACATCACAGAATTTTTTTCTTACAATTGGGTGTAGACTTGTTCTATTCTATCTAAAGGGCAGAGAGAATTCTCTCTGCCCTTTCTGCGCAGTGCTTTGTTATTTCCAAGGGACGACACATAGCCACTTACAAAAACATGTAGGCCTTTACAAGCACTCAAGATGAAACATAGGATCACAGCTAACAAGAGATCTCATATCAGATTGCACGTTATATATGGAGCCATCTGAAATGTTGGCAAGATATTCATCCAGTATGTCGCACCCACACACATTAGGTCTTCAGACAAGAAGCAAGAAGAATTATTTATTTCCTTTTCTTCTACTTCCCTCTGGGTGAAAATCAATAGTTGGATCAATAATCTCCGGGCGCATTCCTAACATACATGCCTGTTTCCCACCTACTCTCTGGCAAAAAGGTACAGGGATTGTTTAAGGGGGTGGCCAACAGATATTTCTTTTCTTTTCTGAGGTGTTTTACAAAGTGTTGCAAAGACAACACCATTGGAAATTGTTAACAAGTTTTCTCATGATCAATAAGCTCCACAAAGAACAGTTAACATTACCATTTGCTCGTCTCTCAAGGTAGAGTTTACTTACATAGAACATTTCGTTTTTGCAGATATTTCATCCAAAGCCTTACACATGTGTGTGTGTGTGTGTGTGTGTGTGTGTGTGTGTGTGCGTGCGTGCGTGCGTGCGTGCGTGCGTGTGTGTGTGACAGACAGACAGACAGACAGACAGACAGACAGACAGACAGACAGACAGACAGACAGACAGACAGACAGACAGAGAGATATTAATAGAGAAAGAGAGAGTAATAGGTGGGTGTGAGTTCATAGTGCCACATAGAGCAGAGGAAGTAAGAAACCAACTTATTAAAAGTAATGCCTATAGACCCTTCTCACGGGGGCCATTTTGTGTCGAGAAGCCAGGGTAAACACAGGTGCAAGCAAACACTAATGAGGGTTTCCAACTTCCATGATTGGAATTTGGAAACCCTCATTAGTGTTTTACTTGCACCTGTGTTTACCCTGGCTTCTCGACACAAAATGGCCCCCGTGAGAAGGGTCTATTCCCAGGGGGGGTGCCTCACAAGCATAAAGCACCATCCACTGGTTACATTTGTATGACCCACCCACCCCCAGAGATGGGCAGTATTTGAAATACTTGTATTTGAAATACGTATTTCAACTACTTTTTTGTATTTTGTAATTTGTATTTGGCTGGGCAGAGAAAAATGAGATGTAATTTGTATCAAGATACTTTCAGATCTTGTATTTTGTGTATTTCAAATACATAAAATACATTTTTCTTTTTATTCTCAAATTGACACATGTAAACATTGACACAGGTTTAAACTAAAGATGGAGAAATTAGTTGTACTAAAAACAACTAAGTGAACTAAACTGAAACCTGATATGAATAAACAGAGAAATTACTTGTAGCCTACTAAAAAACAACTAACTGGACTGAACTGAAACCTGATTTGAATAGGAGAAATTAGTTGTACTAAAAACAACTAAGTGAACTAAACTGAACTGAAACCTGATATGAAAAGATGGAGAAATAAGGTGTATTGAAAAACAACTAACTGAACTGAAACCTGATGTGAAAAGATGGAGAAATTAGTTGTACTAAAAACAACTAAGTGAACTAAACTGAAACCTGATATGAATAGATGGAGAAATAAGTTGAAAAAACAACTAACTGAACTAAACTGAAACCTGATATGATTCAGAATAGATAGAGAAATAAGTTGTACTGAAAAACAACTACCGGTAACTGAACTAAACTGAAAGCTGATATGATTCAGAATAGATTGAGAAAGAAGTTGTATTGAAAAACTAACTAACTGAACTAAACTGAAACCTGATGTGAATAGCTGAAGAAATAAGTTGTACTGGAAAAACAACAACTAACTGAACTATATCAGGGCATTCAATTCCTGAAATGTAACCTTTTCTAGTTGTATAAATATGTTTGCACGTTAAATAAATACTGTGACGACAAGTTACTGACATGGTGGTGAATGTGAAGTTGTTTAAAGGGGACCTACTATGCCTTTTACCTATTTCAGTTATTTATATATTGTGTTATGATGTCAGATATCTATGGCTAAACATAGTCAAAGTTCCAAAACTTGAGGTTAACATGCAGAAATGCTGCCTTTAAGTCAAAAGCCCTCACAGAAGGTGATTAACAGCTGAGCTGAAGGAGAAATTAGTTCTACTGAAAAACAACTAAAACTAAAATGGAAGAACTGCAGTGTGTTAGGGAGTACACATACTGTGACAGAGGACTAAAGAGAGGATTTACTGTCTAAGGAAACCAGAAAATTTCACTTTTGAATAGCTGAAATCAGAGAATTAGTAGTCTCGGCTCCCAGACGTTTGGTGAGCTGCGCCACCAAACGTCTGGGAATTTCACTGTCAGAAACTGTCTGTCCGAGCCCGGCGAGAACGGCCGGCAGCAGACACGCCTACATTTATTATTAGAATTTTATTTGGTAGCGGCAATGCCATTTATCATAGTCCTAACACAGAGCATGAAGCTGATATTCTCCAAACAAAATTTATAGCTGTTGTTTATTTTACAATAATGTTTCCTACCCGGAAGTGGTCCGCTTGCTACTGTGAGTCATCAGCAGGCTCTGTAACGTTAGCCCCGGGAGTCTGGCTTATCGCTGGGGAAAAGACCTCTAGCCGCCGGGGCCGGATGAAACACGTCCTATTAACAGGTTATGTTTGTTTCTAAGTGATTAATATGTTTCTCCGCAAACGCGGCGATGTTTTGCGAGACACTGGTTCTGCATGAGCGTCACTGCGCCCAGAAAGCAGGCCCGCCCACAACACTCATGATTGGTTCTCCGATGCAAGGCTTCCAACAGCGCCACCTAACGTTATGCAAAGATTTAAATAGTAATATTCTCAGTCTTACAGGAGTGAAACGGATTAAGACTGAGGGCTGAGTCTAGAGAATTAGGACATTTTCCTTAAAGAGATGTCTCTAAATGATTAATAGATCATCAAAATAGGCAATTAATTTAATATTTGGCAATTCATCTATGAATTGACTAATCGTTGCAGCTCTTTATCAGTTTTTATCAAATGTATTTTCATGTATTTTCAAAATACAAAATACGTATTTGTATCTCAAATACATTTTCAGACAGGTATTTTGTATTTGTATTGTGATACATTTTTTGAGCAAGTATTTGTAATTTGTATCAAAATACTTTATGATGTATTTTCGCCCATCTCTGCCCACCCCCTAGTTGATGACATTTGGTGCTGATATCCAGGGTGAAGTATTAGTCAAAATATGGTTTGTTTCAGATTGGGTCAAATGGCAGTATTTTGAATATGCAAAACTCATGGACGTAAAAACATTAAAAACAGTATGATGATTATGCCAGGGGTTTTCAAAGTCTGAGACTGTTGGCCTCCCCTCAGACCAGGCTTGGAAAAATGAGCCAAGATAGCCAAGTCGGATATTCTATGTGTTCTCCTTTTGTTAACTAATGTAATAACTAAAGTGATTTTTTTTTTAACTTTCATTCACTGAACCTCCCCTGAAACAGCTTGGAGCCCCCTGGGGAGGCCCGCCTCCCACTTTGAAAACCTCTGGATTATGCCATTTCTCAAACTGCCAAAAGTGCCCTTGGAATGCTGATTGCTTTTTCACCTGTCACAAGATCATGTAACCGAACTTTAACAATTTAATTCAGTGTTTCTATTACTATAAAACTCTCTCATGAGTGTAAAAAAAAACCCCATTATGCATCTGTTTATATGTCACAATCTTTTTCACATAAATATTTTACTTATTCACATGAGCTTGAACCCTGGCATTGCCACTTGCGGCTATACTTTGTGTGTGATGTGGGATGATAGTAATATTTCAACTGTTAATTAACTTCCTCATCTTATATGCACAAAGTCTTTATCTGATTAGCTGCGTGATTTTGTTGGCTCTACCCTGCAACAGTATGAAGTACAGTTCATTCCCAAGCAGCGTGTAACACCTAAGATGCCCTGGGGATTTTAGTTAATACAGGTATTTAACTTCACGGACCAGACTACATTCTGCTGAGCTGTGCCAAAACATGCCATAAAACGGCTGGATTCATCATGACTGCACATAGTATTTCCCTGGAAATCACATTACTACTATCCATTTATAGCGATCGATCAAAAAATGGTAATTTGGGAAAGAGGTGGAAAAAAGTTGGAGGCCATACTTTTTCTCCCCGTTTTCATTAGGAATGTAATTAATGCCAGTGCAGATTGATTTCCTGATTAAATAACGCCACAGCACTGGACTTCAGGGGCAGAATGCAAGGTCTGTTTTATAGGAAAAGCTGACGTGAACACTTCCCCCTGAAATGGATATGAGTGCATGGTGTAAAAGGGGATATTGATTTGAACATTTCTGATGGTAGGTTTAATACAGGATTAACCATTTTCTAATGCACTGGCTTCCTGGTGGTTGCTGATGAGCTAAATGTCAATTATAAAAGAAATATTGGGCTTCATGGTCTGGCTTAGATTTACCTGGGAAATTGCCAGGGTGCTGTTGCATTTCTAGTTTTGGAACAACTCTTGGAAAGGAGTTTGCACAATGCGTTGCCTTCTACATACATACATACATGCATACATACAGTACATACATACATACATACATACATACATACATACATACATACATACATACATACATGCAACATACATATGTCCATGAGAGGAATGTCAGACTAGCTAGGAGCTACCTGGACGTGATACAACTTAATATTTTAGTCATGCCCTTTGGCGGGGCACACCTGAAGGAGTGAGGCATGGATGGCTCTCACATCTCCCAGACGACAGAGCTGCCCTGCGTCGAGAGGGACAAGCTACTAGCCGGACCAGAGAAGGAGCTGACTACTAGAGGCGCCAGACGACCTGCGCCATGGCCCAGGTAATTTGACTAAATTCAACAGTCAACAGCCTAATCTTCTTGTAATCCTTGTCAATCCATGTTACAGGAGTTGATGGTGATAAAATGCCCCTAGACACGAGTTTGATTGATAATCTGGAAATCGACGATGTAACAATACATACAGTACATACATACATACATACATACATACATACATACATGCATACATACATACACATAATACATACATAATACCATGACAAGTAGAAGCTACCTGATGCATGTAAACATCAGGTGAAGGCATGGCACCCAGGGTTTGTGTTAAAGACAGAAAAACCTTAACCCCAAAACAGTCTCCTTTTTTGATTTGCACTGCTGTTGCATTGTCAACTAGAAACAGAATCCTTTAATTTCTAACATGCCTCGTTGTTTTGCCCTTGAGGTCGCAGACGCAGCTTGGTCGCTGCGCAGTTGAGCAATTGTGGGTCGCCTCGCCGCAGCATTGGCCACTAAATTATATTAATAAGATTATATTATATGTAAGGGATAATCAATGAGTAGGTGTGTGTTAAACGATTGTAATGCACGACGTGGAGGCGAAGAGCCACCCGACACGAAGCCGAGGGTGGTTTGCCTCCTCCATACATCTATCGGTATTTCGATCGATAGATGTATGGAGTTCTACAAATCACTGTGGGGATAGAACAGTCCGAAGCCTTAATTTTGCTCACAATATGAGCTGCAACTGTGATCAATTTGACAGAGAAATGAGGCATGTATGTTCACCTGTCTCTACATCCCATCCCAATTGACAAACGCTGGTCAAACATGAGACGATCTACGTGTGTGCTGACGGTGTTAACGCACACCTGCTAATCAGAAGCGAGTGACCATGGTATAAGAAAAGAAAAATATTGCTAATCACCAAAAGTTGTAGCATTTGTATTTTTGTAATTCCTTCTACTGAACCTGACCCTAATGATTTAATATGTTGTACTGTATAAAGATCACATGTGACTTTTATCCCTGATTCTAAAATATGCAGTGATTATTGTAGTTAATAGCATATTGATCTGATTCTCCCAGTGTTGTGTGCTTAGTAAACAACGGTCTATGGATTGAGTGATCCTTATAATAGCCAAGAAGGTTGATTAACATTCACCTCTAAAACAGAGTCTCTAAGGGGCGGGAACAAGAAATGAACAGCGGCGTGGCACGGCACGCCATTTTTACCAGGAGTATTTGATCTTGAGCTCTTTCGATCAATTCTCACCTGGGACGCTGTGGGGGCTGGAGTTGTGACCCCCCCATATCTTCAGTGCCTACTGCCCAGTTGGGCTATCTCGTCGAAAGGGCCTTTCTGTGTGGAGTTTGCATGTTCTCCCTGTACCCCCCAGGGGGTTCCTCCGTACATAGCCCCCCACTAAAAACATGCAGAAGATCGTCATCCGACCAGTGACGACAACATCTGACGTTGGTCCAATGATGGTCCAATGAAGGTCCCCGGGCGCTGGAAAGAAATAGCGACCACTGCTCTTGGCCTGCCCCCTGGAGAAAAGGACAAGCCTGGATGGGTCAAATGCAGAGGACATATTTCACCGGCCACCGTCAGCATGAGTGTGTGTAGTGGCCGCATGCATGTGTTGTAGTGTGTTCGTGTGACAATAAAGACGGGCTGCCGTCTGAAATCGTGTTTAAAGATGTATGGAGACCTACAAGTCACTGTGGGGATATAGTCCAAAGCCTTCATTTTGCTCACAATACGAGCGGCAACCGTGATCGATTTGACAGAGAAATGAGGCATGTCGTATGTTCACCTGTCTGGATGTTCATAGGGCAGTGCATTGACCTATTGCTTCTGTGATTGCCCAATACAGTAACACTGTGCAGCAGAAAGGTCACTCCAATGCCAAGAACGGAAGTGCAGAAATTGTGATTGTCCTGCCCTTTGTATTGATCAATATTGCAAGACAAAATCTGTTATTGGTATCTGCTTTGGCTCATACGTTATCGTTTCATCTGAGGTGGCATATATTGATTTGTGTACGTGTGTGTGTGTGTGTGTGTGTGTGTGTGTGTGTGTGTGTGTGTGTGTGTGTGTGTGTGTGTGTGTGTGTGTGTGCGTGCGTGCGTGCGTGTGTGTGTGTGTGTGTGTGTGTTTCTATTAATGAGATAATAATTAATGCAAAATGTGTGGAGCTTCAAAAGCAATTCACCCATTGATTCCCGATAATGTCTATGAATCTGGTATCTCAGTGGGGATTTAGTTTTACTTATTTGTAAAGAACAACAACCCCAATGTTAAGTATATAGCCATCATTTTGTTCTGTATTCCCTATAGCATAGTGTGATAATCAATTAGTGGAGTAATGAGCACATAGCCTGCTGTTTACATATGAACATGAATGGAGGTAATCATGTTTTCATCTGCTTGTTGATCAAATCTGCAAACTAATCTTGACTTACCAACTCTAAGTCATCGTCGACGTCACCAAAGTTTGCTCTTCAAATTGGTCCCTTCGATTACGCTTCCATGGCAACAGGCATTTCATATCTCAGAGATTTGCTAATTGGCTTCCAAAATCAACAGGTCTAAAAAGACATGTGCTGTGAGCAGTGTGATGCGATGTGAAATGATGCCTCTCATTTACACCCATGCCACCAGCTGACTGCAGCAGAAATATGTTTCCGTACGTGAGAGATTTCAGCCGCGCGGTGTCAGACGCACTGCCATGAAAGATGGAATAATGTGAGTGTGGGAGGAGAAGAGGAGAAAAACAGAAGCACAAGGGCGATAAAAAAAAGAGCAGGGGTTCAAAGGACACGTTTCCTTTTGCAGTTGACAAATGTGCTTCATGTCATTATCTACGTTATGTTTGTTGGTGGAAAAACTGAGCCAATTAACAGGATGGCAACAACAGGCACTCTCCTGGCAGGGATCACTAACACAGTCTAGAACTATCCTGCCATTATTACTGCAAAGTGCTTCTTGTTTTGTAACAAGTATCATGTTGGTCATTTATTTCTCACCATGCTTTTTGTTTACTGTAAAAGGAGCTATGCGATTTCTTTGCACACTAGCAGCATAGAGACAGTCCGCATGTCTGGGAACGCCCATACAGGCTCTAGGAACGGCCACAATAGACGCTGGGTTAGCCTGGGCGCGGGGTCAGGGTGGGGTAAATTCCCCCGTTCTATCCATTCAGCAAAGTTAGAATTTAGCTGATAGCCCAGCCCAGGCAGACACGATCGGAGATTTAACCACCGCAGTAAATGCACATCTGAGCAGACGTCTTGTGTTCTGCTCTAGAACCCCCAAACATGTAGTTTAGAGCCGCAGCACCGTCTTTTGGTGAGTCAGCCCATGAGATATATCAGCGGTTTTACCCCACTCGCGTGCCAGCCATTCAATATTTTGTGGGCATTCCCAGACATGCGGACTGTCTCTATCAGACATAAACAAAAACAGTCTATGAAAGACATAGGCACATCCAACGTGACTGTATCGCTTCACATCACTCTGCCAGCTGTCTGATGTGTGTGCACTAGACAGGCTGTGCCAATACTGTCATGTGTGGAGTGGAGACACATGCAGAGCAAGCCTCAGCCGACCGACGGCATTGAAAGGAAAACCCGGAAATGCACAGTCCCACAGCTGTGATATAATCAGAAAATAACTTTGTTTCACAGCCACGGCCGCTTCCTTTTTCCAATCACATTCACAGCTCGCAAGCCTCGCCTGGTCGCTGTCTGTCTAATTTATATTAACGCACGGGGAGGGGGGGGGGGGCAACGCCACATGCCGGAAGGAGCGGACGGACTGGCGCTTGGACATTCTAGGCAAGCCTGGTTTTCACAACCCAGAGAGGGGGCGTGGCTTATAGGGGTTTTCTGGCATCTTTTGCTGAATATCACATTGAGTGCCTTTAACAAACCAAGTCACTCTTTTAGAAGAGTGAGATTTAATTCACATACCACACCACCAGCATTTCTTTCCTTTCATATTTTTGTAAATTCTGATGCAACCCATTATCAGGCAAATGGCTGCAAATGGCACCTGGCTATACTTTTCCAACACATTGTAAAACAAAGGTGATTTCTCTCTCGTGCTTTCTGCCAATACGTAACTCAATTTTTTCATTGTCTTTTTCTGGAAACAGGTGACCTAGTGCTATGACAGCATGTTGAGACATTTGGCACACCAAATCAAGACCTGCCATAGCCTGCAGAGTTCCTGGATAAGGCAGATTAACTATAACTGCCAAGTGACTCACCACCCCTGGCACTCAGGATGTCAGAGAAACCGGACTAATGATTCTCATCCACAGAAAGTGTGTGGAAGGGAGGATGCTATGTGGACATGTGTGTGTGACACTTTGTGGAATAAGAGAATTTCTTGTCTTTGCTCTTTTATCATTGTGATTTTTGGCATTCGAGAATGTGCTGTGAGCCCACCTGGAATGTGCTGTGAGCCCACCTGGCACTGAACTCAGAACGGGCAAGGTGAAAACAGACAAGTCATCATGTTGTCAAATTCAAAACATCTAACCATAATGCCCCCCCCCCTTTTTTTACTGCACACATCCATCCATCCATCCATATCTATCTATCTATCTATCTATCTATCTATCTATCTATCTATCTATCTATCTGTCTATCTGTCTATCTGTCTATCTGTCTATCTGTCTATCTATCTATCTATCTATCTATCTATCTATCTATCTATCTGTCTATCTATCTATCTATCTATCTATCTTCAGTTAATTTTCAGGTAGGGCTAGCTAGACAGGTTGCTATACTTGTTTTTTCTGCTATTTGATTTTATTTCAGTTTAAGTTTTAGTACATTTATGCAAATATATCTAAATGTCTGGGGACTTGTCAAAAATAATAATTAATACATGTGTGACATGTAACCTACAGGATATTGCTAATTTTGTAGCAACAGTGCCACAGCAGGAGCTCATGTTTACACCTGCAGAGAGAATTAGTGTGAGCAGGAAATCACACATAATGGTACATGGTAATGCAACATAAAGGATGCCAACTGCCATAAAACACCAGAGAAAAAGAGCACAGATATACAACTGTAGTGTTTACAGCTTTCTTGGTGGGATACTTACATTTCTTGGTGCAAAGACCCCAAATGTCAGGTGTGCTCATAAATTGGCGCTGTGAGCAACATATGGCACCAAAGTGGCCATTTGTAAGTTTAGGGAAAAAAATCATATTTCCTGTTAGTACATTCAGAGCAGCGTCCTAATTCTTTCATGTTAATTGCATGTCTGTCAAGCCTAGGAATCGAGCGCATATAGCCTGCTAGATGCCTAGTAGGGAGTACGTAAATCCTCTAATAGTGACCGGGGCCTTTATTTACTGAGCCGCAGAGAGCCCCCGGCCTTTGTTGGAGCGAGGCCTATATTAGAGTAGAGGCCTTTATTTCTTAATATTAAACTCTCATGGACATACTCCTTTATTTTCATGACTTTTATTGCAAAATATTGCATAAAACCAAACAACGCAAATAAATATTGGTGGTCACTCACTCACTCAGTATCCTCCTCCTCCTCATCTAGTATGTCGGTATCCTCAGCGTCCTCATCATCATCAACATCATCCAGAACAACAAGTTCATTGTTGACCAGTTCCTCTTCATCTTAATTCCTCATCCTTGGCTGCCTGTCTGTTCTCCTGGTCCCGCTGACGCAGCTGGGCGAGAGCCTCCCGTCCAGCGGCGCAGGGCTGTCCCTGCTTGAAGCAGTGGATGAGGTTGTTTTCACTCTCATCAGTTTTCACAGACTGTCCACAAACTTGGAAGGACTTTTTGATCAGATCCTTGTCCAGCTTGTCCCAGGCGGCGATCACCCAGTCCACAAGCAGGCGTCGGGCAGGCGCTTTTAGGTTTCCACCTCCAGCTGTGTACTGCTTATGCCCCAGCCATCCACTGGTCGTAGGCATCATGCAGGCTCTGCTTGAAGGGCTGATTCCACATCACACTGTCCCGAATTTTCCGCTGCATATTGCACAACGCTCTCTTTAAACTTAACGTCAAACTTTCGTCTGGTTCGTTTGGTCGGTGCCATGTTTGTTTTTATTTCTCTGGTTCGTCTGCGTTACGTCCGGTTACGTCACACGGTAGATGCGTTGTGTTATGGGAAATTTACAGTACCGTATTCACCGTAGTTTTTGCTCCTTCGTTTGTTTGTTTTTACCCGGCCTGTATTGAGGGAGAGGCCTTTATTTGTCCGTGCAGGCCGTGCCCCCGTCCTATATTAGAGTAGAGGCCTGTAATGGAATAGAGGCCACTATTAGAGGATTTACGGTAAGTGGGTTCTGCGATTTTGGTCACGTTTTTGGTTACACTTGGGCAATTGTGATGTCACTGATGATGTCATCAATCTATGACATCATCAGTGATATCACGCGAGCACTCAATGATGTCATCAGTGATGGTAAGTGGGCTCTATCTGAGATTTTGGTCCGCGATCTCGAGCAATTGTGATGTCATAAGTGAGTGAGCAGGGGAGGCCACGCGGCAGCCGAGCTGCCTGCGGGCAAGGCCGCGCAGCGGCCAAGCTGCGTATGCGAGCTGCAGATCAAAGAGCAGTGCCGAGGATTTCAAGACTCCATAATCTTTGGTCACTCAAAGTGCTGCAGGTAATAATAGTTTTAAGGCCCTTGGAGACCAAGGTAAATCAACCTTGTAATGTGAAAGGAAAGTCCAGAAGTCCAGAATAAAATCGATGCTGGAGTCATTTTGACCCTTAGTCTCCCAATATGCCAGCTCATGGTTATGCTCATACTGCTGCATGCCAACCTGCTGTAGGCCTATCTGGCTTCAGTGCATTACAGTCATGCAGAGGGTGTGTTCAGGCTCTCTGATGAATCATTGATGACAAGGCCAGGTAAGATTAATTCAAAGCTAAGATGAATTGTACATGAACTGGGCATATTCAATTTCATGACCATCTCACTCGGATGCATGAGAGACTTTGACAAGTGACACATGGGACTATTTTTACCCCCAGGAATATTACCGATAGGGTGTGACACAGTGTTGATGCAGACAGCACCGTGCTGGTTCTTCTTTTCTCTTCTTTCTCGTTTTCTTCTCTTTTTTCTTTCTTTCTTTTTGCTTGACAGAGATAGAACAAAATGCAAAGAGACTGCATCTGCCACGGATTGGTCTCACTGGACCAAAAACAAAACATGAGAGACCCATCAGACTCACCTCCCCGCAGGCTCATCTTGATCTTCCTTCTCAGTTTGTTAACCAGAAATGGTGGCAGAGGATTTGACGCCATCTTTACATTTTGACAATTGCACCATCTGAAGTGAAATGGAAAATTGAAAATGAACATTATGTTCTTCATACATCTGAGTTGGCTCGACATGCATCTCGTGATTAGTGGGGCGTTTGACTGTCACAGTCAAGCTGAGTAGAGGGGACAGAAAATCAATTTTTCATCCAATTGTACTATATAGGTGCACAGTATATTGTTGGCCCTCTCACTAAAAGACAGATATGGAAAAGGGGGGTGGTAGGAGGGGAGGGCTATTCTCTCATGCAGCATTTTTCTCCATTTCTTTCCATTTCCCTTCAGATCTAAACGGTCTATCAGAGGTTTTCAAAGTGGGAGGCGGGCCTCCCCAAGGGGGCTCCAAACAGTTTCAGGGGAGGCTCAGTGAATGGAAGTAAAAAAAATATTATGTTAGTTATTACAGTTAGTTATCAAAATGAGATCGCATAGAATAGCCTAAACATGTGTGATTTGGTTAAAGAGATAGTTCAGAGGCAGTTTGGGGGAATTTTACTGTTTTTCCCACTTAGAGTCATAAACAAGCCTTCGGACAGACCTTTGTTTTTATCTGCTTTAGTCTGAAGTATGTCAAACAGCATCTTGGCTCAGTTGTTGAGTGTCTGTCTATATGGGATCAAATAAGATAATCATGATCCCATATAGGCATCCAGGAATTGAGAGAATTCAGTGAGGGAGGGTGGTTGTGGTGCTTTTTTCCAAGTTTTGTCTGAGGGGATGTCCACATGTCGCAGACTTTGAAAACCCCTGGTCTATACAGAACCACATTAACACCAAACCTCTCTCACCTAATTCAGTGTTCATCAAGGTTTGACTGATCTATGTGGAAAATGATCATTTGTGAGCCGAATGATTTCTCTTTCTCATTGTGGAAAGGTTGTACCTTCATGGTGGCCTGGAGAGAATAATGGCTGAAAGAGTGGAACTGCGTTGAGAAAATGGAAAGGCACCCGAGAGGACATGGCAGCTCAGTTCAGCTGGAGGTTTGTGTATACCTATTACAAGCTCCACTATATCCCCACAGCAGGCGACATATACCTGCTATTTACCTGGAATACTGCAGGACAGAGAGTGTGCAAACTCTCTCTGCCCTCAATGCTTAACGGTTCTTCCAAAATAGGAACATGGCTTCCATTTCCAACCTTCATAAATGCCATTTTCACGTTCTCCCTCCTGGCTGCCCTGCCTGGATGACTCATCCCTGGCTAAAGACCCTTCTCATGTCATTAATCTTGGCTAATAGGCGATTACAAGGAGATACAGCAGCCCACACGATGATTGTGTTCCCCTGTTTTCAAAATGCCACAAAGTAATAAGGAGCGATGACATTCAATCATCTGATTCCTTATTGCAAAAAGCTGACAGCGAACACGTTCATAAAGGGCCGACAGTCAGACACTAACACATTTTGAGTTGCCCTTGAATTATCTACATGTATGTGAGATATCCTGATGGTCTGTGGGTGTTCCGCCTGCTGACGGGAGATCAGTCGCTGAACAGTTATTTTTAGATGACATTTTACACAAGTGAAACCACACTATTGTTCCTTTCTTCATGTATCATCCTAACAGCTGGTATACAAAAAAAGTCTGTTAGGAACAGTGGTATATTGTTTCCAAAATATGAGAGAATTTCATTGCAATCTATTAAAACCAATCCTTTGAAATCATATTAGGCGGTTCAATAGTAGTGTTTAAGACGTAAGATTTAGACAGAAGTCCTTTGGGGTTTTATACAATCAGCAAAGTGTAGTTAAACTCAATTATGCTACACATCAGAGACTCCAGCAGTCTAAGCTGGGTTGATGGCATGTGGGTCTAATAAAAAGATCACAGAATTGTTCAGCATGGTGATAAGGCAGTGGAGATCCGTGCATTCTGGACTGTGATTGAACATTTGTCTCGCCTTATAAATGTTCGATGGCGGCAGCTGATTGCAGAGGTGGCAATGAAAAAATGAGAAGCACTGATTATCACGTATACTTGCTGTAACTTATTGGGTTCGACAACATCTTATTGCGCATGTGTTTGGTAATATTTGTTATTCCTGTCGATCAGCGATTCCTGGAGGTACTGCAGGTGGGCCACGAGTGGTCTGCGAACACAATCAAATAGCTGTAGCAGGCTCATTTTTACAGCTAGGATACTGTACTGGAGATAAGATACTGTACTGGAGATAAGATACTGTACTGGAGATAAGATACTGTAGCCTACTGGAGATAAGATACTGTAGTGTTATCATATGAACCTAGAAGACCTAAGGAATCCATTGTGTCATACTAGCATGTCGGGAAGGGGGATAAATAACACTAAAAATTTTGGCAAAATTTTGCAGATGAAAAAACAATTTAAAATGGGTCCCTTGACCTCTCACAAAAATATATAGGGAAATACATCATCTTAGTCTGGTGTGTTAATCAGAGTTGTGATTAAAGGGTCGGGTCGGGTGGTCCCCGGAAGATTTTTAGATTTCAAAGTGGGCCGCAGCATTCTACAAGTTTGGGAACCCCTGCTGTAGATAACTGGCCACATTTAGACTTGACAGCATGCCAAGATATTTCCAGGGCAGGCTATCAGAATCAAAGAGTAAAGGTTTCTTTCTACACAATCAGGAGAAATTCATTGTAGAATAGGCAGGTATACCAACTTCTTCGCCAGCAGGAGCTGCAATCGTCCACAATGCAACAAAAATACATCACTTTTTCTATATTTTGAGTAAAAGGTAGAATAGGCAGGTAATGTATACCAACTTCTTCGCCAGCAGGAGCTGCAATCGTCCACAATGCAACAAAAATATATCAATTTTTCTATATTTTGAATAAAAGGTGTGACTCTATGTTTCAACATGAGGTGTGATTACACCTCTGTTCCCTGTAAAACACATCTTTATCTCACTGTTTCAAATGATCCGATGGCACTTGTGGCCAAGGTACTGGTAAACGAGTGGTTCTGCAAGTTTGGCGTGCCTAGCCGTATCCACTCCGACCAGGGCAGGAACTTTGAGAGCGCCCTGATCCAACAGTTATGCAGCTTGTACGGCATTGAGAAGTCCCGCACTACCCCTTACCATCCTGCTGGGAATGGCCAATGCGAAAGATTTAACCGCACCCTACACAACCTGCTGCGCACTTTACCCATAACCAAGAAAAGGGATTGGTCATCCTACCTGCCACAAGTTGTTTTTTTCATACAATACCACAGCCCATCAATCTACGGGTGAGTCTCCTTTCTTTCTGATGTTTGGTCAAGATCCTCTTTTACCTGTTGATTTCCTCCTAGGACGAATCCCGGCCCCCGGAGCAGGCAGTACGCATGACTGGATTGTGGAGCACCAGACCAGACTCAGGGTTGCATTTGAGGGAGCCACCAAGCATCTGCAAGCTGCAGCAAGCCGCCGTAAAGCAAATCATGACCAAAAGGTTAAGGATGTACGTTCAGCTGCATCTGGACCCTTCTTCCTGGTCCAGAACCCCAGGAACTCCTGAATGATTGAATCTGCTTTCTGTAAGACACAGAGATCAGGGGGAGTGTGCGAGGGGAAAACAGAGATGGCATCTTGAGTTACCTCGAATGCTGGCCTGATAATGACTTGCTGCATGGCTTCAGGAATTTGAGAGCCAGGAACCAGACCAGCTGCATCCAATCTGGGCAGGTACTGCCGAGAAAGGCCATCGGCATTGCCATTACTTTTGCCGGGCCGGTACTTGAGGACATAGTCAAAGTTGGCAAGTTCTGAAGCCCAGCGCTGTTCCACAGCGCCCAACTTTGCTGTCGAGAGATGGCTGAGGGGGTTATTGTCAGTGTATACTACACATTTCTGCCCCAACAGGTATTCTTTGAACTTTTCTGTCATGGCCCATTTAAGGGCCAAAAATTCCAATTTCATGGAACTGTAATTGTTCATATTACGTTCTGCTGGCTTAAGGCCCCGGCTGGCATAGGCTATTGGCCTGATCTTACCATCTTGCTCCTGGGAGAGGACAGCTCCCAATCCGCTGTGGCTGGCATCCACTTCGAGGATGAATGGCAAGGAGAAGTTGGCATAGGCTAGCACTGGTGCTTCCACAAGCTTGCTCTTCAGTCCTTCAAAACCCTGCTCGCACTCCTGGGTCCATGCTGCGGTCAAACTCCGCTCAGACTTCCTCCGGGTCTTGGTGCCACGCAGTTCAGCATCCAGCCGGTGCAGAGGGGCTGCCAGCTTCGCAAAACCATCTACGAAGCGCCGGTAGTAGCTGGCAAAGCCGAGGAATGAGCGTAACTCCGCCACATGGGTAGGGCGTTGCCACTTGGATACAGCCTCAATTTTTCTGGGGTCAGTAGCCACACCCTCTTGGGAGATGACATGGCCCAAATAGCCTACCTCCTCTTTGAAGAAGCAGCACTTCTCCAGCTTGGCCTTGAGGTTCTCCTGCTTCAGCCGCTCTAGCACAGCCTCCAGGCGCTCCATATGTTGGGCTACAGTGGAAGAAAAAACCACAATGTCATCCAGGTACAACAACAAAGACTGGCAATGTTGAGCCCCAAATATCCTCTCCATTAGTCTTTGGAAGGTACTGGGGGCATTGCAAAGCCCAAAAGGCATCCTGTTCCATTCAAACAGCCCAAAGGGTGTACAAAAAGCAGTCTTCATCTTATCCTTCTCAGTGACTGGGACTTGGTTGTACCCACTAGCGAGGTCCATAGTCGAGAACCAGCGGGCACCAGAGAGTGCATCGAGGGATTCTTCAATTCGCGGCAGGGGGAAGGCATCCTTCCGGGTCTTGCCATTTAGCAGCCTATAGTCGACACACAACCGAAGACTTCCATCCTTCTTGCGAACCAGGACGATTGGTGATGCAAAGGGGCTACTACTTTCCCTGATTACCTGCGCCTCAAGAAGCTGGTGGATGTGGGCTTTCACTGCATCATACTCTGAGGGAGGAATACGTCTATACCTTTGTCGTACCGGTGTCTCATCGAGCAGAGGTATATCATGAGAAATAAGCTTTGTACATCCCAAGTCTCCCTCATGAGCCGAGAACACATCACTGTGCCTCTGTAGCAAAGACCTGACACTGTACTGATCCTGCTCTGACAGGGAAGACAAATCAATTGCATTAACCCTCTCCTGCACCGAGCTAGTAACCGTTTGAGAAGACAGTGTGGCTGAGACCTGTTCCTCGACCTCTGTGACCCCTTTGGGTAGACTTACTACATGGGCCTGGCTCAAGGTACCTATGACTGTGCGCGGGTAGAGCACCACATCATTGACCCCAACATTGACTATAGGGATGTAAACTGTACCTTTTGTAAGTTGAACCAGGGCTGGGGAAGCCAGTAAACCAGCCGGTAATCCGATACCTGGAGGCTCAAAGAAAGCATCATTACCAGAGAGGTGCTGGGAGCAGGTCGCTGCCACAAGCTTCATGGTACCACCGGGAACTCTGAAAACCCTCTTTCCCTTGACCCGTACTCGGCCTGAACAGTCAGGGGGCACATTGACCTGGGACTGGTGACACCACTGTAGTGCTTCTTGGAACTGGCTGGGGGCCTGTGACACAGAAGGTACATCAAAAAGAGCAGAGCCATGGTGTACAAATAACTCCTTGTAACAGGTTTTGATAATGTTCATACCTAGAATACCTGGGGCGGAAGATGAGTAACCAGGGGGGTCTTTAACGACTAACACGCCACGTTTTGTAATTACCTTATCACAAAGCTCAACATCAAGCTCAAGGTAACCAACATAGGGTATGTCCAGCCCATTAGCGGCCTTAAGGCGTAGCCAATGACATGACCGAAGCTTCTCCACGCCCCAGGGTTCAAAATTCTGCACAAAGAAACTTTCTGTTATGGTGGACACCATTGACCCTGTGTCAATCAAACATGGAACTTCAATTCCTCCCATTAACAGAGTTATGTGTGGACAAGCTGACATCAAATCTGGTTCAGAGCCCATTATGCCCCCGCCTGAACTTTGGCTCAGTAGTTCAGGGGGTGAGAGTTTCCCGATTGCTGATGCTGGGAATATGATCTGTCACTAGGTGGATTGGGAGCAGCATGGGAAGTGGGCTGAGCTTGGGCATAGACTCTATCACCATTACACTCCCTCGCAAAGTGACCAGATTTCTGGCACCTTCTACAAATCACAGACTGCTTCCCGTTCCTGAAAGGGGGGCGGGGGGCATTTTGGAGGGCGATAAGGCTACTACTCAGTTGGTTTAGCTGTTCCTGTTGATGCTTAAGCATTTCCTTTAACTCTGCCAACTCAGACCTAGAGTTTAGGTTACCTGAACCGGAAGGAGGACCTCCGGCCATTGCAAACTGGAAGCCTGCAGCAGATGGGACAGAGTAGCTCCTACCCCTGCCACCCCCTGGCATGCCTTCCCGCTCCCACCTAATGGCTTCACTACGGGCCTCAAGCAAGGTGGCGGTGGGATGGCGTCGGGCAAACTGCTTCAATTCCCTGCGGAGAGCACAGTCAGATACATGTTCAACAAACTGGTCCCGCAGTACTACACTGGAGTTTGGCAGGCCATTAGGGGCATTCGTTACAACCCTGTCCATCAAATACATCAAAGCGTGGGAGAACTCTTGCAGGGTTTCACCCTCCTGTTGCTTTCTTGAAAAGAACTCTTCCTGCAACGAAACATAGGATTTCGAACATCCATAAAACTCCTGCAATATGGCAAGGATTTTATCTGGATCCTCCCTTTCCTCTTTAGGGCGATACTTAATCTCCTCTCTTGCCTCACCCTCCAAGTGATCATAAATGAACAGTGCTTGATCAGCCCCAGCCAAGTGGCGGGCACGCATACAAGATTGGACTTCCTCCACCCACTCTACAATGCTTAGCCCAGTCTTACCTCTAAACATGGGACATTTTCTGTCTCTTGGGACATGGACCAGTCGCTCGATTACTGGAGCGCTAGAGGGGAGGGGCTGGTGGGTAGAGTTACTTGATGCAGCACTAGTACCAGGTGCTGCATCCCGCAGCAGTCTGTTTTCAGCTTGCAGTTGAGTGACCAAGTCTTTTAGCTGTTCCAGCTCAGCCATGGTGAAGGGGAGGACAAGAGCAGGAGAGGTTAGAACAGGCCTGTTGCTTGGAGTTCCCGATGTGCAGGACCAGCTGCTGTTTTGCCTATACCATAAACATTCAAATATACAAACTGCTAAACATTCATTAATGAACCAACTGGTAGAGAAAAACAAAAAAAGAACACACGTCTCTGCTTTTACAGGGATCCTGCCGACAACGCCAGATGTGGCAAGGTGGTGGTGTAAATAAACCAGAAGATATAAATGACCCGACAACGCCACCTGGGGAATTTCACCCCAGGAACTATAAGATGAAAACCTAGGCTAAATGAAATACAAGTCTCATAGGCTACACAAGTTCAACACCTTAAAGCAAGACAGAGACGTGGTTCCAAAAGTAAATGTAAATTTATTGAATGAATGATGACTGGAAGTGTCTGTGGAGGAAATAGGTTAGTAGAGAAAATCTCAATGTTTATAAATGTTTAGCAATAGGTTTATTACAATAGTTTAGATAACAGTAGATTACTTCTTTTTAGTAACACTTCCAATACTTAAAAACCAAACTACAAAAGGAGGGAGGGGGAATGTGGGCGAAGACCAGCAGTGGGGAGGCAGCCTACATAAGGGTGTGTTCCAGGAGTGCCACAACTTACCCACCACTCGTGTACTCACAGCAAACGGCAATCACTGCAAACAGGTGAAATATATGGTGTCCCAGTGCGCTTAACACTACAATCCGGTGAAGGGGACCACACTAGAGTGCCTAGCCTCCACCGCCGCCAGCCAATGCTCCACTAAGGGGGGGGGGGGATAATCAATTAGAAGAAGCAATAAAAATCAAAGTACAAAAGTTAAAGCCAGTTGGTTCAATCTAAAACCAATTTCCCAATACAAATGGGACTCAGGTGATGGTAAAACTGAACAAAGCTAAAACAGTAATAATAAGGCAAAACAGCAGCTGATTAAGACCTGGACACAAAGTGTATCGTCTTAGGACTCAGGTTACAATCCACAACACAAACGGGTAGACAGGAACTCAAGGAAGATACATCAAGTCAGGCCTAGCAGACACCAGTACGGCCAGGTAGATGAACACAGGGGACTCAGAGTAAGAGCAGTGAAACCCACACAGCATGGCAACCAGGCAGAGAGAGACGGCCATGATGCCACAGGTTTCTTAAATACTGTCACTAATTAGGGGGGTTGGGCTAGGGAGGAGTCAACCTAAGTCCTGCAGGGGTGCGTTCAAGACTGAGGGAATGTCTCCCAATATGAACACAAGTGTTCTCACTACACACTGAAATGCAATGCTACATTCAGATTCTTCCAAAATGGTCTACAAAGCCTATCACTGCCACAGTCCACTTCAGAAGCAGTAGTAGCAAGGATGTGGTTGTATGTCTTTTTTATCTGTACGCTTCTCCCTGTTATGCCTTAGTGTTGCAGGATGTCTGATATATTAAAGTTAAGGGCTTCTCATTAATACTTAATTATTAATCCCCATGTGGGAAAATGATTTCCCCTCCCCATATTGCTCTCTGGGTAAAACCCAGAGCAAAGTTAGCTTCATAATGGATATTGGATATTTAGTGGTTATTCGTTTTTCCACCTTCAATAACTTGTAAAAGCAAACAATGAGCGCCCCTGTGTCACATGATTATGCTAATAAGGGTAAGCTGATAGCAGGGAGTGGGTGCCTGCGTCGTGTAGCGATTTATTCCCTTGCAACACGAGGGCCGCGGGTTCGCTGGCTTGGTCGGGGGTCCTTACAGACACAATTGGGCATGTTAGGGGCAGGGGCTTTGTCCTTCCTGCAGCTGACCCAGGTTCGAGACGAGTCCGACCTTGGTCCTTTGCCGTGTGACATCCCCTCTCTTTCTCCCCACCTTTCCTGTCGGCCTACAGCCCTATAAAGGCAAAACAAATGCCCCAATACATAATCTGGTCTTCTCTCTGGATACAAGTTTCCAGTCAATATATATAAATATATAGTGACCTGTATCATCTAGCCGCAGTACTTTTTTATCTTTCTCTTAAATCAAATGAGCACTTTTATTTGCATAGTCCATTGCATTTAGTTCATGTAATGCCATGGAACATCATTTAGTGAAGTGGTTGTCTACAACAGAAAGCATCAAAAGAGTAAACAACACGTACATCTCTAAGGCTAAGGCTTGTTGTAACATTGTGTGTGGCTTCCTCAGACAAGGCTGGGCTCCACTGACATGTCTTGTAAAGCCTGCACGATTAAAGAATGTCAAGAGTTTCTTATTATAGGGAAACACTTCAGCTGCTAACAGCAGTGCAGAGTGCATATCAGTCCTTAGGATTGTCAAGCTTCAATTATCTAAATTGCAATTTTCAAATGGAATTGGCCCAAATAATTTACTTACCCATGTCTTTAAACTTCAAAGAGCCTAAATCTAATGCAACAGTATGATAGTTATCGAATTAAAGATTGGGATAAAAATGTCTAAAGGATCTGTGTGAGGGACGCGGCGAGAGTGGCCTCCGCCTCGATAGTGAAAGAATTATCATTGTTATTTTCTACCTTCAAAATCAATCTGCTTCCAAGTGATTGGATTGCGCAGTTAAGGTATAGTGTGTCGCCTAACTGCCAACAGTAAATTAAGGCGGGGAAGAAAAACTGTTCTATTTTCTAATAGGAATTCTTCACAGTACCTGGAAAAAGGGGATCCATCTATTTCTCAAGGGACATATTTTTCACTTTGAATTACTCCTCTGGTCCATATTCGTCTCCTGGCAAATAAAGTGTAAGATCCTGTCGACGCCTTGTCATTTTGGAGATGTGGTGTCAGGCCTGATGAATTTCATCTCACTTCTCTGTTAACATGTTTCTAATGCCTGCCAGTAGACAGATGCTGGCCTCGCCTCGCCTTACAGGCAGGATAGACCAAGAGAATTAAAAAGAAACGATAAGGCAAATAGTGTCTGTTCAAACTAGGGAAGGGCAGGAAGGAGTTGTGCAGACCAATGCATCTGTTTGATTGTTTTCACTCCGGGGCAGAACTTACATTAGAATATTTCAAATCGAGTTATTCCTCTTAGCGGCGTAAATCGATCTGGGGTGTTTTGGAGCAAATGGAGGTAATTTGCTGACATAAGCTAATGCAAACTGCATTGAATGTGTTGCTGATTTGTAGCCACAGTAAGAAATCAGTCATAATGAAAATCCACAGTAAATATCAGCATAAACCATATAAAACTATTTAGCTTATAACTTATCACTTACTGAAAGTAACAGCTGAGGAAAATTGTATTATCCATAAATAAATAAAAACTTTATAAACCCCAAAGCTGAAAGCATCAGGCCCTCCATGTATATGCGCAGAGAAGTATACCATCTCCCTGTGACCTGGCATGTTTTATTATTTATTATTTGTTCCTGCATTTTCTGACAGAAACCCTGTGTTCAGCAGGTCAATCTGACCAATAGACCCAGAAGCAAAAAGAAGATGGCACCTGGTCATCAAGTTCCGTGGGAAAGTTAAAGATGTTTGAGTTCTTTTGAGTTTAGGGGAGGCCGATTATTTCTATTTGAGCTGCAAGAAAAGTAGGTTTTGTTCATTATTTATTATTTATTTATTTGTTTGTTTGTTTACATTATGGAGAGTACTGGAAATACACCCACCGAACACTTATTTGGAACAGCTGTAAGTCAAGTCAAGTCAAGTTTATTTGAATAGCCCTAATTCACATTTACAGAGAATATGTCTCGCTAAGTCTAGCTAAGCACTATCAATAAACAGGATTTAACAATCTTATATTAGAGAGAGAGAGAGAGGGAGAGGGGAAGGGGAGAGAACAGGGAGAAGGGAGAGAGGGGGGGAGATGAGAGAGAGCAGGGGGTGTGAGAAGGGAGACAGCAGGGGGAGGGAGGGGGAGAGGGGAAGGTGAGAGAACGGGGAGAAGGGAGAGAGGGGGAGATTGGTGAGAGCGGGGGAGGGAGGGGGAGAAGGGAGAGAGCAGGGGAGGGAGGCGAGAAGGGAAGAGAGCAGGGGGAGAGGGGAAGGTGAGAGAACTACAACACATGCATGCGGCCACAACACACACTCATGCTGACGGTGGCCGGTGAAATATGGCCTCTGCATTTGACCCATCCAGGCTTGTCCTTTCCTCCAGGGGGCAGGCCAGGAGCAGTGGTCGCTTTTCCTTTCCAGCGCCCGGGGACCAACTTCAGATGTTGTCGTCACTGGTCGGATGACGATCTTCTGCATGTTTTTAGTGGGGGGTTATGTACGGAGGAACCCCCTGGGGGGTACGGGGAGAACATGCAAACTCCACACAGGAAGGCCCTTTCGACGAGATAGCCCATGCTGGGCAGTGGGCACTGAAGATATGGGGGGGTCACAACTCTCCCAGGCGAGAATCGAACTCAGGACCTTCTAGCTGTGAGGCGACAGCGCTACCGACTGCGCCACCGTACCCCCGAGAGAGAGGGGAGCGAGAGAAGCTTATTCATGCAATTGATCAATGAGACAATCATGTGGCAGCAGTGTAATGAGATCACATCAAGCATCAGAATGGAGAGAAAAAAAGATGTCAGTGACTTTGACCGTGGCATGTCTTTGTTGATGCCAGATGGGCTGCTTTGACTATTTCTGAAACTGTTGATCTCGTGGGATCTTCACGCCCAGCAGAGTTTACACAGGATGCTGCCAAAACTAAAAACATCCAGTGAGCAGCTCTGTGTGGACGGAAACACGTTGTTGATGAGAGTGGTCAGAGCAGAATGGCCAGACTGGTTGGAGCTGACACAAAGGCTACAGTAACTCAGCCATCTACTATTTATAACTGTGGAGCAGAAAAGCATCAGAATGCACAACACATCGAACCCTGAGGCAGATGTTGCTTTGGTAGCCAGTTTTTAGCTGAAAACTGATACCTATGTGTTCATACAGTGCTCGGTGCAGGTAGCGCCTACGAATTTCAATGAATAAAACTCCTGCATGTATCTGTGATCCCTACTTGGTTTAGCCTTGGCTTAGCCTTAATTCCGCATGGTTGCAAATCATATACCAAATAATAGTGGATCAATACTACTATGGGGTTTGCATTACAAGTTACCATTGATCTGTTTTTACCAAGCCCTATAACCTTCGGTTCTGAAAGAGGCCAACGCAGCAGGAGTACCAAAAACTGCAGTTCGAATGGCCATTTGAGGCTGGCTCCTAAAGGAAGAAACTCCCATGTTACTGTAAAATAGCCGACTTTACAGCAGAAATAAACATGTTTACAGCCTGGTACAAAAAATGCTTTTGGTCTCTATAGCTAATTTCACTGTTGATAAGAACTTTTTATGCACCTGTTTATGCAGTCTATAAAAAAAAGTCTGGTTGTATAGAAGAGAATGGGGAAATAACCCGACTTCTCACTTGATTTATTACTTCAGTAAACACCTTCCTAATGAGTTTATCCTGAGACCCAAAAGAAAACTGCATTATGTTTATTTTCTTTATTTTTTAAGTCTCTTGGATGCTGGATGATGAATTGCAGTGAAATAATTTCTTTCAAAAAGTCAATGCATTCATGTTTTATCGAATGTCCCCTGTTGAAGACATTAGGACTATTTTCATGTGAAAAGACCTCCAGGAGACCTCGTCCTCACTTCTCCCCCAAAAGGGGAGCCTTGTCAAGTCAAGAGCCTTGAGGCATCGTTTGTGAGTGTTACACTCTTAATTATAGCTGGTGCTGCATCATCTGAACTCTCAGCAGCATCTCTACTGTAACCTGTCCCAATTCATCCTCATCATCTGAAATCAGATTAAATCATCATCCCTCAACAATATTGGACAATTTCTCCCCTGTTTAGTCAATGGAGTGTGTCCTAAGAATCAGGTAAAACATGACATTTGTCCTGGTGTCCTACGTAGGCTACAGGTTTAGCAACATCGTAGCTTGTGCTAAAATTTGTCAAATCTGCGTGCATTTACAAACTACAAACTAAGTACTAAGGTATAGTAAAAATCAACACTTTCACCCATAACATTTGATCAGGTTTAGTACCTTGTCCACTTTTGTGTCGGGAGTGGCTGTAGAAGGATTCGGTGGAGATTGCAGCCATCTTGCTTTGACAGGAATTAGTGTGCTGTGCTTCTACTACTACAAAATGGCAGAAGAAGCGTCTACAAACGAGGACAACAGGTCTAAGTTCAGCAGAATGAAGTAATATGTTGTAGAAACGCCAAAATGTAATGTCCCCGCAAATGACCCGGGGGGCTCAGGAGGTTAATCTCTAGTTTTCTAGTCTTCTTCAATGCAGTATGGTGTTCATTTTGTAAATTATGGTCCCATTTAGAGTTAAGAATAGACAGTCAAGTGGATGTTTTGGGGCGTGATTGACAGATCACATTTCTAGGGATTGGCCAGGGGTGCATGGACACGCCACTGCTGTCCAGTGATCATGCAGCTCGCCGATCACGGACCAATAGCAGGCGGCGCTGCAGCTGTTCTCATTCAAGTATGGTCACTTCTGGCTCCAAGAAAACCAAGATCGCGATGGTCACAATGCGAAACTTGAGGCTTCGAATCGGTAGTCCAAAAATCAGTGGGAGACATCACGGTGGCTACTGTACGTCCATATTTTTATACAGTTTATGGTTTTTACCAACAACTTGACCTGTTTGAATGACATTTGTCTGCCAATGACAGACTTAGAATTGGTGTGTAAATGTACTTTCCCCCCAGCAACCTTCAAGTAAATGCATAGGAGACCAACAACTGGACCCTGCCCTGCATGGATTTCCAAAACAAGTGGAGTTGATAGTCATTGGCACAGCGGGTTTCATTTCTTACACAGTGGCAAACAATGTTGATGGCCTGTTATGTTTCCCTCTCTCTCATAATGATAATAATAATAATAGCTACTGCTTCGTTGTGGCTTCTTTACTACCACCATACAAAAGTCTCCAAGGCCTCTCCAGACGGGCCAGTCTGGATTAGACCTGCCCAGCTCATCCAAAGTGTCTGAATGGGACGAGTGAAACATGACAAATGAGGCTGAGGGAAGATGGGCCACTGGATCATCTGGCATGTGTTTGTGCCATAGACTGCAATAAACAGGTTTGTGTGTGTGTGACTTAATGTGTCTGTGTGCTTCTGCAGGCCCATCGCTCTGTCAGCTGCCTCAGTCACACTCTCATTCTGTGACTTGACCTCAAAACACCTACAATTTTGATGTTCAAGTCCTCAATAAAAAAAGTCAAAGTCAACAGTTTTGTACAGTTGTGTCCCATAGGGCTGTGTGCGCACTGTTGTGCAAGTTTTGTTTATTTGTCTCTTGTGCAGTCCCGGGAGATATCAACATGAAATTGCTTTTCGGTTCAGAAGCTACTCAGATGCATTAGAACTCGTAATGGACTTTGCCTTGGTGAAGGCGGCAGGCGCTCTATTGATTGTGCCTACTGGGTGCAGCTGAAACCGCTTCACACCTTTGAATTATTCATGTCTCTATTACAATTATTGTCCTAATTGTAACAATGTTTGGATGGCAAACTGCTTGGAAAGAAAGAGAGAAAACTCATTTTGTCTCTCTCGGCCTGCCCTATATTATTTCAAAATGTGAATAGGAATGTGGTAATTCTTCGGTCAAACAGTATTATCGTATCCATTATGAAGATGATAACTTGTGTTGCCTGAAAGGCAAACAAAGTTTTAGACGGATCACGCCTCTTAGTTTTAATTTAAAATCATAGACAGCTTAATTGAGCTGCAGTTGTGCTCTGCTGGTCCGTGATTGCTTCGGAAACTGAAAATGGGAGTGGACGAGGGACTGCTGCTGATGTTGCTCCGCAGTTCTTGCCCCATGCCCTCTCTCAGAACTGGACTTTGCAAACTTTTTTAAAACAAGTTTCTTACGAAGCGGTGATGAAGTCTTCTTTAAAATGTGCTTTGATCAATGAAAACGTTACCTGAACTCAGTACCAGAGAGTCAAGTGAAGCAGTTAAGGTGCATCTGCTCCTTCAGACTATTTTGTGTCGTAGTTTGCATCTAATGGAGTAAGCCTCTTTTGAAATGTACCTCAGCAGAATTATTTAGTTCTGAATTGATAATGCTGATCTGTAATTCACTGCAGGCTCTTAACAATATGTAAGATGCCATACATATTTATGAAAAACTCAGCCTCTGGCTTACATTTAGCTGATTGGGCACTTCCAGATGCAGTCTGGTTTGGTCATAATCCATCATTGTGTCTTGAAGTAGTAGCTACCCCCCCCCCCCCCCCATTTTGCATGTATTGAATTATCACTAAACTTTATTGAAACATTAAAAGTAGAAATGTCATTGGGGGTAAGAGCTTATCAGAGCAACTTTCCTGCAGGCTATGTTTTTAGAAAATGTAAAAATCTCATATAGCCTATGAATATGAATCTATGTAATATTACATAGAAATTTGTGTGTGTATGTATGTGTGTGTGTGTGTGTGTGTGTGTGTGTGTGTGTGTGTGTGTGTGTGTGTGTGTGTGTGTGTGTGTTTCATAAACGTTTGTTAACCACAGACCTTCATGCATTTAACCGAAATCCCAATACAAAAATCCCATTCCCAAATTGCCTTTTCTCCCTACGAACATAGCGGGGATTTCTGGGTAAGCCTACAAAAATATGTCATCCTTGCGCTATATTCCTTCCCTCCATAACATTTAAGCCCAAACGTTCCCAGTCCTGAATTCCCTCAATCCCCCATCATCCCTTATACAATCACTGAGTTATACAGAACCACTTGTCTCGCTACAACCAAATTGAGGTTACAACTTACAAGTGCATCAAATAAGCTTAAACAAAAACAAATTGCATCAAATGCAGCATATTGTTTCAACAAGTTGCTAAATTACATTTCAATTTTAAATGGAAAGTTGGCACTGTGACAGTATTTGTCACAGCTCTATCTTTTCCCCTCCTTTCCCCTGCCTACATGTCTCAGTCAAACAAGCACGCACACACACACACACACACACACACACACACACACACACACACACACACACACACACACACACACACACACACAGTTATTGAATTAAATGTAATCACGCAATTGCCACATATAAATATCAATATATTGGTAAATATTCAAGAGTTGAGGAAACTGGAGCGCATGATGAAAGATTCCTTATCAAAAAGCATTGTTTGACGTTTTTCTCAGAATTGTAAATCAACTCATCAGTGTGTCAACAATGATTCAGAACACAGGTGAATACAAACACATCAAGTGATCCACATATAATTGTCAGGCAGCTCAGTCAACTTTTCCCAGCACCAACCGACCTCACATGTCCTGCTCTGGGTCAACACAGATGTTGAACTGTATATACGGTAGTCAAGTCAACTCAAATGCATTTATAAAGCACATTTAAAAACAACTCGCATTGACCAAAGTGCTGTACAGAACAGGCAGTAAAATCAGAATAAAAAAAGACTAAAAACAAGAATACCCATAAGCATCAATACGCTGCACATAGGTACAAATCGACAAATCAAATCATTGGCATAGGCACGCACATATCAAACCACATCAGGAGGCTCAAACGCTAAATAATAAAGTATGTTTTGAGCCTGGACTTGAACGAATCAATGGAAGGGGCAGGTCGGATAGGGGGATGCTATTCCATATATAGGGCTTAGATCATGATTCATGGGATAGCCAAGAGCCCTGTCAGATGACCTGATATGAGGCATTGGCACTGGAAGTAGGGGGCCAAGGGAAACCTTAAAATCCATTCTGAAACGCACTGGAAGCTATTGGAGAAAGGCCAGAATAGGGCTAATATATGGTTTCTCTTCCAGGTACCCATCAGGAGCCTGGCAGCGGTGTTCTGGACCAGTGGACAGGGATGACTGGCTAATCCCAGTATACTGGGAATTGCAATAGTCTATAAGTGGGAGGATGCAACGGCATGGATGACCTTCTCAAGATCTTTGAATGAGAGAAAAGACTTGGTTTTGGCAATAATACAAAGCTGGAAGAAGCTGCATTGACCTGCTTGACAGGTTGCCTAGCCTGTTGGTGGTCAATTTGATAGAGTCAGGTGGGCAGAGTAAGACACCTTTGCTTTCATTCAGCTGTAGGAATGTTTGTGCCATCCAAAACATGATGTACTCAACACTGTCGATGAGACTGTTTAGATTGCACTGGTCATTTGGTTTCAGGGGGAGATCAAACTGTGTCATAGCAATGGAAGGAAATTACACTTTCAACGAGGCAGACTCTGTGCTAACCTGACGCTGCCAGATGGACGGTTTAGCTCCACATTACGTTTCACTAAACCAGTCCATCTGGCAATGCAGTAATCCAACCCGCTGACGGAGGCGGCCGGCGGGCACTTTTTCCAAGCTACTTGGCAGGTGATTGGATGACCCATCTGTCTATCACCGCTGGTGCGTGTTAACTTCAACCAATCAGATCGCCATGCCTCTGTGCCTGTAAGAGTGATTGAGTCCTCACCGTCCTCATCATCGTAAAGTCGCCTTCGAAGCATGACGTTCGATTATAACGAACTAGTTGTGTGGCTTAGCCTTCCCAAATGTTGAGGGTCATTTTTTAGAATTGAATACATAGAATTGGGAACGTTACATTCAATTTCATTCAGACTGCCTGTCACCTCCGCGGCGGCAGCCATGTTGACGAGTGAAAAGAACTACAAAGACCATGTGCGTCACACAGAAAGCTCGCCTAAGGCTGCCGCTGATTCGTCGAGCCGGCCATGGTTCGGCCAATCATCTTAACACGTTCACTGCCAATCGATTTTTTTTTTTTGACGGTGGGACGTTGATCTAACCCTTTTACGTCTCCTACACCAGAATTGGAGGTATTGAATGTGTATAATCTATTTTACGGACCCACTGAGTGGCGACATGTCTCTCCACAGTAGAAAGAGGCGACCCAAAACTGGAGGGAAAAGCGAGGAAGCCGTTCTCATACTGTAAAATTGATGGCGAAAACGCTTTCACTTTCGCGCTGATGCACAGCGGTGGCAACGGTGGGGGGTTCCAAGAATAGATTGGATGCACACTTTGAAACACGCAGCATAAATATGACCAGAATCGCAAAACCTTCATCAAAGCTCTCAACCAAAACTCCACGAAACGAGCGAGTCCACCCAGACTTCCTCAAACAGCGGCCGCGCAAACAGGCACAGCAGCAGCAGCAACTTCGTTGTGACACGCCCGCTGGAGAGCCAGGGAGGCAGGAGGAGAACACACACGGAGGGAGGAGTTGGAAGCAGAGGGGGGTTTCCTGCTGTTATGGAGGAAATTACTGTTCAAAACTATTGTTTAGATGTCTGAAGTCTTACTGATGCCAAAAATGAATGGTTAAAGTGACTGTTCTATCGAATTTCACAAAAAGCCGTTTATCTCTGAATAATTTTTCTGACGCTGAAACCATGCTGTATTCAACTGCTAATGCTTACATAACTACTAACTCTACAAACTAACTCTTTTAGACAGAGAAAGCACACATTCTATTAGTTCTTTTGAGATATTGTGTGTTCACAAAATCTTAGCAGAAAAGAATCCTCGGGTCTTGAAAGATGAGCCAGAATCCTCAAAAAAACCCTCTGGCAGAAGCTAACTACAGTAAAAAAAAAATGTCTGGCAGTGAATGTGTTAACTGCCTGTGCATGACAAGATGGATTACGTCGAGAGAATCTCTTTCGATCTCGCGAGGTTATCCATCTTGCAAGCAAGGTTAACTCTGTGCTATGGGAATCCCTAAAACCTGAAAGAAATCTTTCCAAGATGTTATTTTGGTGTGCATAGGGCAAGAACCTTGGTTTCTAGGCATGGGACCACGGGATTATGAGAGTTGATGGAGATTAGAGGTCAGGAAAGTATTTTGCTGCTGCCTGATTTGAGAAGACTGACCCTCAAAATTTCAAAGGGAAGCTTATCACACTTCCACTTGGCTTTTCTGCTCTGGGAAGGGCAACAGCAGAATCCAGTAGACAAAGCAGATGGTGTTAAATAATAAAGTTCTTTAATGTTGAGATGGGGAGGAGAAGCCTCAATAGTGCTGGTATTAGGAGAAGCTATGAGTGCCTCTGATAACTTATTAGCAGTCAAAGATCTTATATAGTGAGAGTGGTGTACAGGGAGCTCAGATAGGCAGAAATGAATCAAATACAGGAGCACTATGATCTCACAGACAATCAACAATCATCAATTATTTCCATATTGCAAAAAGCACACGATAAGCCGAGTACATATGACCTATCTTGTGAGTAGGGCCAGTAAGCTGAGCAAGATTAAAAGATTCAACCAAATGCATAAATTCACCCACAAGAGGCTTAGACGGACAGCAAACATGAATATTAAAGTAACCAAGAATCAGAACTCTATCAAAGTTAGGCATGTGGTCTAACATGCCTGCATGTTAGACTAGATGAATGATGAATAGTTTGACAGTTATTGAGAGTTGATTTGAGTTAATGAGTTATTAATTTGAGTTAGTGTGGACCAGTGATGTCACTGGTCCACACTTTAACACTCAATAACTGTCAAATTAAATGACAGACTTCAAAACCGTTTACAGTTTTCTGATATACTACTGATGTTCTAATGATACAAAGCTGGTTGAAAATGGGCGGAGTGTTCCTTTAAGTACAGAAAATATTAGCTACTTTAAGACTTTTACTCAAGTCATATTTTAATGGGTGACTTTGACTTTTACCCAAGTCATTTTCTGGTAAAGTATCTATACTTTTACTCAAGTATGGATTTCAAGTACTTACACCACTGCCGCTGATGGGTCCAATATTGCGGAGCTGGAAAAGGCGTGGTCGTCTTTCCTGAGAGGAGACAACTAGAAGCCTGCAAGTGTAGAACTCAGCCCAGGGCAATGTGAGTGCTGTAATAAATTAGCCTTCAGCTAAAAATGTGCAGTGTGAAAACATTAGCACTGAATTCCATACAGATGAATTTGCCTAAACATGCGAGGTAAGATACAAAACAGAATGTGGATAATAAGGTCAAGTCGCTCAGCAGCTGAGTGCAAACTGTGCTGCAACATTTGAAGTTATCAAACGCTATAACTGTGAAAACTATTTGCGTCGTCAACTCTGTATTCTACTTATGATATATATGACAAAACTAAAAGCCCTATATGGTGCAAAACTTGACATACCCCGACAACCAAGGGATGTTAAAAAAATTATGACAGTAACCTGATTTCTTAAAGTAGAAGGTGCAAGCACACGTGGTGAGGCCGGTGTGTCGGAAGCTTTGAATTGTCATTGTGAGGTTTAATAAAGAATGAGCTTTCTTTAATGTTTCGCCTGAGTGAGCTCATAACTGCCGACATGTAGTGAAGGAAGAGATGGAATACAAATAAACCCGGGCCCAATAAACGCTGCTCCTTTCCCTTTGTGTTTGCAAGGCATGCAGGAAAAGGGAGACATGGGGGTCCACGATAGGCAGACAGGAGAAAGAGGCAGAGGAACTCATTTTGCACAAGCTCGGCAAAGGGCATTTGCAAAATGCTTTCAATTTTGTCATACACAATTGGCTGCATGCTTTCAGAGTGCAAGGGGGGAAGGGGGGTTCTCATGTAAGGTCTGTCATTTACTTGATTCGACCTCAACAGAGAAGATCCAGAAAGAATCTGATGGCACAATCCTGAGAAGGTGCTTATGTGAATGTGCCGTGCAGAAATCACCCCCCATCCCAGGACAGTTTGTCTCGGCACCTGTAGGCTTTTTTCTTTCTCCACCTCCGTGAACATCTTACTCACTTGGCTCTGATTCATCTCCCTCCATGCTTTGCTGATTCCATTCAGTACGAATTTAAGACCCTTATTAAGACTGTTCATTTTCTAACCATCTTCCATCAATGTTTGAATGAGCCTCTAACTGGAGAACATATTTACTACAATCCTGTTTATGTGTCTATTCCCCTTTCAAGGACATCGTTTGTGGACACCTTTAATTGATGGTGCTCCTTCTCTTTCACAGGAAGAGGCTGTTTATGAAAAGCTAGTCAGTCTGGTGAATGGAGGTGAATGTATATTTGGTTTACAGAGCAGTTCTGTGAGCAACGAGGTGGATGTTGGTGCTGTAAAGCACAGATGAGGTGGTGAGCTGCTGGGGTTCAGTGTTTGATGGTTCAACTTTGGCTCAGCCTGCACTGGTTCCCCCAGCAGTTCTGCAAAGCTATATGTAATGTGAGCGGTACTTCATGGCTAAAGCCTATTGCACGCGTCCCAAAATGCACTTAAGTCATCAATTTCATCTCTCAGCATTGGGCAGAGCCTGTGTGCTGTTTTTTGTTTCCAGCACCAATAAGGATAACAGAAAGAGAAAAGGGGAAATACTTTGTGAATTGAATTGGTCTAATTGTAACGATATTGGGTTTATGTGTGTTTTGAGAAACTTTGATACAGTAGCTTCACAGGGAGAGCAAAATCAATATTTTTCAGTTGATTTGGGGTTTTATCTTGGGGTTATTTACCCTGTGTAAGCGTTAAAAATTGAATCAATGGTTTTATTCTTGGCCT
>NC_139631.1:27461916-27466916 GCF_964638095.1 Poromitra crassiceps | reverse complement strand
GACATAACTACACTAATTTTTCACAGAGGGGAGGAGGGGTTCTGGTTGTGAAAAATGAGGTAATGCAATGCAGTAGTGCTAAAAACTGCTGTTCCTCGAATGGTGACTTGAGGCTGGCTCCAAGAGGAAGTCATTCCCCATAGACCATGGATGTATTAAAAGAACTGGATAGGGGACGTGCCACGCCCACCAATGCATTCAGATGGAGGTTGCTCACTTGCGCATGAAGCCATCATGGGGGCTTTTTCTTCCTGGTTTTACTTCCTGATTACTTCGTGACCATGCAGCCCAAGGCGAAGTGCGCATGTGTGCCATGACGTGTTCCATGACATCTCCCACCCCTCCCACCCATGGATTGTATTACAAGAAGAAAATACCCCCGTATACGGCTCTTAGTGGCTTCTGAAGAAAAAATGCCCCATAAAAAATTAGTTGATAATTAAAAGAGTCGTTTTATACTTTGAGTGATACCCGGAAAAAATTCCCCTGGGTTTAACAGCTGCCGGGGTCCCCATGCAAGTGCATGGGAATGTTCCTTTCTGGGCTGCATGGCGTCACGTGACTTGCAATACAGAGCTTCGCCACCATGTTCAAATGGCTTCACAGCCCAGCGCTATTCCTGGGGGCTTGCCATAGACCCCCATGTTAAAATTCCCGACTTTACAGCAGAAATAAACATGTTTACAGCCTGGTTCAAAAAACGGTTATGGTCTTCATATAGCTCATTTCACCATTCATGACAACTGTATGGGGGGGGGCGGTAACAGACCTGTTTATACAATCTATGGCCGCAAAAACAAGGCATGGGAAAATGACCCGACTTCTCGTTTGATTTATTACCTCAGTGAACACTTTCATAATGAGTTTATCGTCTCAATCGCTAGTTTCAAGTCTTCAATACAGCATGATGTTACATTTTGTAAATTATGGTCACATTTGGAGTAACATAGAAGATAAAGCAGACTCTGTTTTGGGGCGTGATTGACAGGTCACCTGTCCATTGATTGCATAGTTCACCAAGATCCACAAGAACCAAGATCTGACAACGGCCACAATGCGAAACTCAAAGACGGGAGTCCACGAACCAATGGGTGACGTCGCACTGACTATGATCTATGATTTCCCCCTTAAAAGCCACTTACAGACCTCTGGCCTCCAGTTTAAGTGCATGCAACACGATGACAGTCCGCATGTGAGGAAAAACTGTAGGTTGTCGTTGGGTCTATTCTGCACTGTGAGCCAATAGTGCATTACCAGGATTGCAGTAGCGACTCTGCCAGTTTATGTTGAGCAAGGGGAAATCAAGGAGAGATTTATGAGCATAATAATGAATCCTATGCCTGCTTTAATTACAACAATCCTGGGCTCTTTGAAGTATGCTGTTACAGCTGGAAATCGTTTGCCTTGTGTCTTAGTCCTTTACACTCAACAGATAAACATGGATCAAGTATTAAATTTGCATGCTGGTGAGACCCCCCCCCCCCCCCCCCTCCCGGTTTTGTCAGTATTGCCGCTAACAAATCGTAGCAAAGAGAGTTTAATTACCGATTCTGCTTGCATGTGTATTACAGAGAAAATTTAGAATTCACTTTGACTTTCATTGTCTATTAATGGCTTGCATTGCGAGAACTGAACCGCACACTGGGTTTGCGAAATACACCACGCCAGCAGCAGTGCATGAGTCATGAACCCAGACTATGCTAATATATTTCATGAAAGAATTTCGAATGTCAACCAAACATCGTTAGAGGGGCAAAGACGAACCCCGCGCAGACGCTTCTCACCCTCATTGTCTCTTGCCCACCTGTCCCCACCGTATGTCAAGTGCTTAGGCCGTTCCAAACCAAGCTAAACAAGGCGAAGGGATCAAAATCACTGCCAAAGCAGGTGTTTGATAGATCCACCTGTGTTTCACCAGGCGTGCCCAGAAAAAGAGTCTGATCTCTGGCAGATTAAAAAGGGTATGTCAGTTCCTGGCATGCTGAGGGTCTTCACAGACTCAGACTCCCCCACACCCACCTCCTCTCCACAGATAATGGTGATGTGTGCAGCTTGGGGGTCTCAGATGCCTCAGACTTCTAGCTAGCAGTCAGCCAGTCAATGCCAATGACTCTTAGCTCCAGCGTTATCTGGGAACACTAAATGTTCCTGTTTCTCTCTTACTGGCTTTATCAGCACTGTAGTCTCTCAAGACAGAGGCGTTGGCTCCTGCAATTTACAAATGCTCCCACCTGCCCATCTGTACTTTGGGGGTCTCAAAGTTGGTCAAAAAATATGGCAGGTTGTCCGGTCAAAATAACTTGTGTTGATTGAATAGCATCGAAGGCAGGTATCCGCTCATTTCCCCAACTGTGATTGGTCGAATACCATCGAAGGTGGGTATCCGATCATTTCCCAACTTGTGATTGGTCGAATACCATCGAAGGCAGGTATCCGGTCATTTCCCCACTTGTGATTGATCGAATACTATCAAACTTCCTTCTGGTCTGAAGCACTTTTGGTTGTTTTTTTTTCTTTGGAAGATGACAACTTCCTTTGTCAAAATTTGAATGGGCAGAAGTACAGACTCTCTCTGGAGTATTCGAAGATTGTGGAAGAGATAGACTTAATTGGGGAAGCGGAGAAATCAAGTGAAAGTGTTTACTTTTGCGTTTTGTTTTAATTTACCCTTTGCCTCATGCAAATGCTGTTGTAAATTAGCTGATACCATTATAATATGCTTATTCCTCTCAATACTGCATGTGTTGACATGAAGTAGTCATTAGAGGGCATTATCTCATTTTAGGTCCATTATTCTATTTTGCATGCCATGGCTCTATGTAAACACTTCATTCTGACATTCACATCGGCTGGTTATTTATTGCCTCTGTTGAAAATGTTAAAGAAGCATCTTATTGTGGATGATAGCTCGGGAACATGGAAATCACATTCCTATTTTAGGAATGTTAACTGCAGTATGCACTATAAACATATCAAATTAATAAAATTCACATCAAGTGAGGGTCCAAAGCTCACTGTCATTGTTAGTAGTGCAGTGGGATTGCAGGAAGTGTAGGCTAATAGTTTATCTTTGTCAGGTTATGGCCTGTGTTTGCCCTGTGAAAAGAGAGACCATCTACAATCCATGAAACTGCGTTATAGAGGGGGAAAGACCTGCGACACATTTTAAGCAATCACATCAAACCGTTTAATGCATGTACTGTGAACATAAAGAATATCCAGCACACTGTACATACAGTACATTATGCATCTTTTGATCACCACAGGGTATGCGGCATGCCTTTAATGTTTTACTGATTTATTTCAACCTTAGCAATATATTAGTATTTTAGTATTTTCAATTGCCTTGGATGCAGTGGTGGGAGAGATGCACAAATGATTTACTAATTAGTAAGTAGAAATAAACTTATGGAATGCTACTCCATAATTACAAAATTTTTCAAGTGTGAATTGTTCCATTGTTAGATACATTAAATAGAAAAAATGGATTGAATGCGATATTCTAACGGTCTTAATCATCAGCAAGTCTGGGAACGCTAGTATGATCAAATCAAAGGTTTCTCCACTGGCAAATATTGGGAGACTGACTTTAAAGATGTGCAGACAGAACTTGGGTGATTTTTCTCTCACAACTTTAATGAAAGGTCCAAACAACCTTTAGAGTATTGACTCTCTGTTTTTCATCTTCATGTCCCCCATTGTTTTTCTTAGTAGTTCATCATAGGCACCGGGTGAATTGTATTTAGACAAGACCGAGTGGTGGCCTGACATTGTTGCTGCCCAGGGAAGATCATGCAATGAACAGAATTTTTGATGTCTATGTTATGCAAATAGGCCTGTATTGTCTGCAAATTAACTATGAACTGCAGGTGTTAAAACAATTAATTTTGTCAATCTACACTACTATAATTGGAGGGCTGATGGCGTGAGGGCGAGCCTGACTAGCGTGCGAGCTGCGTCTGCGAGCCAGCGCAGCGGACAAGACCTCAAGGGCAAACTGACGAGGCACGGTAGAAATGAGCAATGAGGAGGACAGCGACAACAACGACAGACTCAGTAGGAATGAGCACTGCCAGTTCAGTGGGCATGACGAGGGATGGTAGAAAGGCGCTTTTATCAATTTCGACCAAATTATGGAAAATTCTGCAATATTCAATGTTTTGCAGTTGATTCCATTTTATTACCAAATTCCATGATTCCATCCATTTTTTCCATTTTGCGGAAATCATGTGGCCGTACCTGAGCAAACTGGCTCTGCAATGACTCAGATCCCCCCTTGTTTGTAATATGATTACTCACTATGGCTATTCAAATGATCTTGAATCTTGAATTAGTAGCAGTAATAAGTATAGCTTACTATACATTGGTTGCACCTGCATTTACCCTGCCTTTTAGACACAATGGCTGCTGTGAAAAAGGTATTCCCTTCTATTCTATTGTATTCACAGAAAATTGTTGAGGAGTCGTGATTCTCTTTTATGGTCAACTTATTCTCTGGATATTTATACAGAGAGCAGAAAATGCAAGCAGCATTGCAGCTCACATCCAAAAGTGGACCCCTATTCCCAAACTATTCTATTTTTCTTTTCTTTTCTTTTTTATTTAGTATTTTTTGCCGGGAGGATTTTGCTGTTACTGTTGCGGAACAAGGTCAGAGCAGAAAATGCTGTAGGAGGAAACATTTGAAGAGAGCAGGGGGGAGGCAGTGTTTGTTTGATGGATGCTTGACAGGTGTAGCTGCTGTTTTCACGGGGCGGCGAGCGGCTGTACAATTTACCACATGGCGTCAATCAAGAATGCTCATCTAAAATTAGTGATATAGTTTAAAAAGGGTTTGTGTCTGTGTGTGTGTGTGTGTGTGTGTGTGTGTGTGTGTGTGTGCGTGCGTGTGCGTGCGTGTGTGTGTGTGTGTGTGCGTGCGTGCGTGCGTGTGTGCGTGTGTGCGTGCGTGCGTGCGTGCGCGTGTGTATGTGTATATGTGGGGGGGGAGGGTAGCTTCC
>NC_139631.1:27431916-27456916 GCF_964638095.1 Poromitra crassiceps | reverse complement strand
TGACATCACAACAGTATAATCCTAATGTTAATTTAAAATTAAATATTCTTCTAAATATGGATGAAAGTCCAAAAAACGTAAAATTTTCTTACAGCACCCCCTACCTAAAAGTACTTCCAGCACCACTGGAAGGTCGATTCTGAGCCTGCACTGCAGTGGTGGATTAGCTGCGATATAATTTTTATTATATTTTCTTTGGGGGAGGGGGGGGGGGGGGGCACCAGCAAAAATCTTGCCTAGGGCACCAACTTGGTCAGGCACGCCACTGTCTTCAATACAGCATATGATGATCATTTTGTAAATGATGGTGCAACATTTTGAGTGAAATAAGCAGACTATGCTTTGGGGCGTGATTGACAGGTCGCTTGACCAGTGATCGCGCAGCTCGCCAATCATGGACCAATAGCAGGCAGCGCTGCGGCCCTGGCACTTTTGGCTGTACAAGCCATGCCATGCTGATTTCCATTCCATGCCGCTGCTGCCGCACCCAAGATGGACCTACTTCAGAGTGGTGTCAAAGCGCGCTGGCCTCCAACCCGCTGTGGTTGGCGACGTCTCACCAATCGCAGCCAACCGAGCCGGCTTCAGCGTTGACGACGATTGACTGGAAAGATGCGCGCTGATGATGTCACAATGTCTATGACATCATCAGTGATGTCACTCATGTCACTCACTGATGATGTCACAATGCTTCAGCTTCACGGCGTTACACAACGTATTTCCTTGCCAGACTGTAATATGGGAGGCATGCTGTATGACGTAACTTCCGTCGCAGTCCAGCCAACCAGATTTCACCGCATCTGCAGCATCTGGATGGAGCATTGGAATCTTGTGATTCAGACCCTCCGTCGCTGGAAGCTTGCTGTCGTCGACGGTGGATCTGTCTACATGAGACTGTGGGCTCTGTCTGCGCTTTTTTTCCGCAATCTCGTGCAAGTGTGATGTCACTGATGATGACACAATATCTGGTCCCTCGAGCAATTGTGATGTCTCAGTGAGTGATGTCATCAGTGATGCGAAGTTGAGCAATTGTGCGCTGCGCCTGCCAATAGAGCAGGCGAGGCCACGCAGCAGCCGAGCTGCGGGCGAGGTCGCGCAGCAGCCGAGCCAGCGAGCCGAGCCCGCGCAGTGGGCGAGCATTGGAATCGAGCGTGCATATAACGCAAGATGCCTATATAGTTGCAGAAAAATTCACAATCTAGTGAATCTACAAGACTGACAACGGCGTTCAGTATTTTCATGTTAGCACAAATTGTTTTAATGGTAACATATAATAAGTATACCAAACAATTGTGATTTCCACATTGCAGTCACATGGGATTGTGATGATCCAGAGTAAATGCAGCATGCATGTCTACATCCACTGTGAACTCATTTATGAAAACAGAAGACGAAAGACATTTAACAACACTGAATGTCAAACAAATGTTCATCCAAAGGACTTGATGAGTGTCCGAAGTCAAAATGAGGCATGGGCAAATTTGAATCAAACTCTCCTTTGACCCTGGAGAATATGACACTTGAAGCCTACTCTTGTTTCAAAGCAACAATCACTGTAAATGCAAATAGAGGAAACAATAATGTGAGTGAAATTCTTTCAAGTGGATTAATTATGATGAAATGGTGTGTGTGTGTGTGTGTGTGTGTGTGTGTGTGTGTGTGTGTGTTTTTGTATCAAATAAATCCATACAGACACACACACGCAGCCACGCACGCACGTACGCACGCACGCACGCACGCACGCACGCACGCACGCACACACACACACACACACACACACACACACACACACACACACACACAGATCATCTAATGAGAAATCTGCCACAGCTTGGAGTTTCAGCCTGAGGCACCTTTTAGAAAACTTCCTAATGACATTGAAAACTCTAAACTGGACATTCATCAACACACATTCTGAATAAAACACCATTCTCTCTACACTAGGGCTGTCCCGAATACCATATTTAGAACTCCGAAGCTTCTGGGAGATCAAATCGATCATAATCCGCTCTTGTGCTGTCTGTCCTTCAGGGTATGCAAATATGGCAGCAAGTGCATCTTTGTGTACAACCCTAACAACCCTGCTGGCACGCTGGGTTTTGATGATGTGTATTACTGCTGCCATATCGAGAACCACAGAAGCCTCTTTGGCTGCTGGAGAGTGCTCAAGATCAGGCATGCCTGGTAAACACCCAAGAATATCGGACTTGGTTCCTGACCGCAGCTTGCCTTGATCTGATTGCGGAGGTTCACGTTGATTCTCGTGCTTGAAGAATTCATCTATGTCTGATTCAGGATGTGCTTGTAGGGACAAAAACAGTTTGGTGATGAGGGCTGTATTCGCCTTAGCAGACTACAGCTTGTTAGCACTCTTCTTCAGATTCACAGGTGGCCTCTCGAGCGTTGGGATGACATCAGATGGGCTTGGAGGCTTTTTCTATTCTGTCCCTTACAAACTCCATGAACATGGCTTTGTCAATGTTTGGAGCTTCCCTGAGGCAGTTAGAGATCTCATAGTAGTCCATGACCATGCCGCTGTCTAAGGTGATGAGCTCTCTGGACCCCTCTCCTTGAAGGGATTGACAACTTTATCGTCCTTCCTTGCCATCACATAGAGCTTTGATACGATTGAGGAACTTGTTCTGTTCAGCAGCTGAGGACTCTGGATGCTCCAAACGTTCCTTGTTGCTTGTTGTAGAGCCACACAGGCATCCTCAAACTCATCAATGGCCCTTAGCACTTCAGGTTTTGAGAGCTCGATGATCTCCTTCTCCTCGTGCTGACCATAGAGGCCCTTTGATCCACTATCCTCCTTCAGAAAGTTGGACTACGCTGTTAGTTCATGGTATTGGAGCCTGAACAAGGCCTTAATGCAGAAACTCCAAGTAGTACAAAATAAACTGGTGAGAGTAGTACTAGGGTTGGTTTTTACAGCCAGAAGTCATGTGGGTAGGTCCCAGTTCTCTCAGCTTAAATGGCTCACAGTTGAGGATAGCGTGCATCTAAACCAACTTAATATGGTGACAGGATTTTAAATGGCGGAGTCCCGCTAATGTCTATCGTTAGTACATCATAAGGCTACTGGTTCAAAATGAACTAATACATTAAGAGCACTCAATTTTTTTTCTTATTCTATTTATGTTTCAGGTACATACATTATTACATAATAATCATGATTAGTATGAATATACTTTATGCATAAAAGAATGAGAGGTTGATATGCTGGTCATTTTCTTTCTTTCTTCAGTGGGTATGACATCATCAATCAGTGGAGTTTGCATGCTCAGTTGATGGATTGTGTTTGTGTGTGTCACAATTCAGTGGGTTTGACATCATCATCATCATCAGTGGGTAGGACATCATCAGTCGGTGGCGTTAGCATGGTCAGTTGATGGATTGTTCATCATCAGTGGCAGTGGGTTGGACATCATCAGTTGGTGGCGTTTGCATGCTCAGTTGATGGATTGCGTTCGAGAACAGTGTTTTAGGAGGTGTCCATGGTTTGTACGGTTTGCTCCATCACCTCCAGGTTCAAGACTGCAGTTGTTCCTCTTTTGTACATGTAGTTGCCAGTTCTGACACCCTTCTTGTTGGCCTCGTCATGGGGCCTGAGGTAGTCCACCTGGCCCTTGGTGATAACACACAAGTCAATGTTGCTGCCAGAGCCCAGATCATTGAAGATACCTGCCGCAATGGCGTCACGCACAAGCCGCTTGGCATCTTCCTCCTCCATGTCAGGCTTGTAGCGGGCCTCAAACACTGCCATGGCAGCAAGGGACCCAGAGCCCATGGTGACATAGGGCAACGTGTCAGTGGAGCCGTGAGGGTAAATGCTGTACAGGTGTGGACCCACGCAGTCCACTCCACCCAGGACCAGAGCAGCACCAATGTAGCCTTGGTACCTGAAAAGCATTTGCTTGAGCATGCGGTTGGCGGTGGCCACGCGAGGCAGCCTGCCCGTGGAGAGAGAGTGCAGCTCCAGGTTGGAGGAGATAATCTGAGTGGTCATCTCTGTATCTGCAGCTGTGCCTGCTCCACAACAATAAATGTTGGGGGAAATGTAGTGGATCTTGGAGCAGTTCTTGTCTGCCACTATCATTCCCTCAGTCGCCCTTGTGTCGGCTCCAAGGATGATGCCATCCTTGAAAACAAGGCCACAGATAGTAGTGCCTGTTTTGCGAGCTGCAGGCAAGCTGCATCCCAATTTGTTGACTTCAGTTTGCAACGCTGCATTTCTCATGCAGTTTTCAAAACTGAAACCCGCTGGTGGCTGTCTCACTGTGAAAGTTGCCATTTTGGTGAAGGAATGGTGAATGAGTATTACTTATAACCTCAGCAGGGAAGGATTTATGACATCACTGATAGCATCACAATTAGTCTGACATCACTGATGATGTCACAATGTCTATGACATCACTGATGATGTCACAATGTCTATGCTGTCATAGGATGGTGGATGTTGATTGTGTTTGTGTGGTTTGCCACCCAGTGAATGTTGATTGTATGACATCACTGATGTCTGTGACATCACTCATGATGTTATTTTATCGTTTTTTGTTTTATTTTATTTTTAATTAGACTTGTTTTCTACATGTTCAAAATACAAATTTTCAATCAGTCAATCAATAACCCACCTCCATGCAAATTTTCAGCCCAATCCGACTTGCGGTGTGGGCGTGCATAAAAGATACACACATTATGCAACTTCAACTTTACTACAAATATACAGTCCATGCTACAAATGCACAGTTAAGACTGAGTAGATGAAGAATCACTGGAAACCCCACAGAGGAAATGTAAGCATTTTGAATGAAATGCAGTGGTTCCTCTTTTACCATGCCAATACCCCTCACTCATGTGTGTTGATGATTCTCCTAAATTTGTTCTATTAAACTTCTATTAAACTTTTAGCAGGCCTCTCTCACATCTCATTATTAAATTAAAACCATTTGAATGGCTCATCTTTAATACAATTATGACAGTGTTTATCATTTTGGAATCCCCAATATTTCCAAGTACCCCCTGCAAGTAGCCTACCCCTAGGGGTACACAACACATACACCTGGGGAATCACTGATATAGAGGATTTCTGTGGTGCTGATAGACAGCTCCTTATATCTTTTATCGTTGAAATAAAAAAAAGTGTACCCTTTTTGGGGGGGGGGCGGAGAGAGATACCAGAAGAACTACATTTCCCACACGCTGTGCTCAAATTCCCACAACCCACTGCGTCACACTATCCTTTCCGAAGAAGGGAGGTCGCCAGCACACAGCACAGTGACAGCAGCCCGCTACTGAAGAAGCCAACAAACCATCATCTAATCATGCTGGGACAGGCTGTACGGCGGTTCACAACGTCCGCGATTCGTTCTTCACACTATGGTGAAGGACCAGGACAGGTAACGTTACTTCACAAACGATTATTTAATACAATATAAAGCCTTGTCCTTGTGATGCGGCCCTACTTGTATCCAAAGCCTACGTTAGCGTTGCTTGGAGGTCATGTCAGCGACTTGACCGATAGACCACGATGTTTTTGATAAAACGCAGACATGTGCACCCCCCACATACAAATTAGGATAGTTAATTGTGTATGCATGCAGGCGAATGATGTCGTTTGAGCAGCCAAGGATTGTGGCCTGTTTAGCGTTAGCGCTGCAGCAGTTGACAACTGTGGCTATTAGCTTTAAGCTAACTTAGCAGGCTAACGTTGGCAAGCGTTAATAGTTAACGTTTCTGTGTTGTTGGTAAATACGAGTCGTGGATATCTTGTTTTAACTAACGAAAATCACTTTGTCTCAACATAGTGCTAACCAAACGCCCCTACTGACTGCTCTAACTTAGGTCACTGCACACAGCAGTAACGTTAGCTAGGTGAGGTGTTCGTTGTACAGACCATCAATTTAATGACAGATCAATGACAGTCGATTGTCTGCCTGAAATCAAGTTATGTAACGTAATTATGGTAACATCTAACGTTAGTTTGATGTCATTCATTTTGGGTTCAAAGTCACCTCGCAACAGCACCTTACAAGCATACTGAGGTAACGGTTTAATCATTAGCTGTCATTTACTCTTGATATGTTGTGTAAATAAGTCGTCTAGTGTATCTAGGCTATAAGTCTTAAATGGGACAGACTTTAGTCTAGTTGGATGGACAGTGCCTAACTGCCTATTGACAAAAGAAAATTAATGGTATAACTTTAGAGGTGTATTGATTTTATTATGATAAATGTAGTGGTTCATTCTTGATGACCTATGTCAAATGTTATCAACAGACATTGCAGGTTTCACACCAAGTATAGACCTTATTCGATTGACGTCACTCACGTACTGGCACGCCCACCGCCGCCATATTGTCGACATAACGCAGCAGCTCTCAACTGACAGCCTATGTGGAGCAGCGTTTATAGGAAGCTAGCCGCTGTTAGCGTTACCTGTATCGTTCCAATTGTGTTCGGATGGTGACCTGCGTTAGGCATGGCTGTAGTAATGACAGCAATAAAGTCCCCGTGGTTTGTTTCTATCTCTACCGTCCACAGACGTGAAGGGAGCGAGACGGAGGATACGTCAGCAGCACAGGAGAGGTGTGTGGTAGTTAGTTGAGACAGGTGAAACTTTCTGACAGCTCCTCACAGCAAAGTCTGTTCACCTCGTTCTTTTGTTTATTTATTACAGGCATTAACGGCTACCGTCGGCAGCATACAAATAACAACTGTGGGTTTTTTATTGGTGTCATTACCATCGCTATATTGTAATGGAACAGAAACGACAATAAGGCTGTTACTAGTTGTCAGCTGCAGCGCTGTGTGCGCGCAGGACGGTATGTCAACAATATGGTGCCGTCCAGGGTTAGCGAATAAGGTCTATAGGTTTGTGTTATTTTGGCTAATGATCACTGATGAGCTCCAGCTGCATCTAAATTTTAAATGTGAGTGAGCCTGAACTTCAAAGTGCCATCATTCATGGCTGTTTTTTCTGACCCTCTTTTTGTTACAATATTTGCAAAATAAGTGTATTTCATCAAATACAAATACTAGTTTTTCTTTCTTTTGCAGTGGGTGGGTTTGACGTTCGCGGTAAATGCTGTCTAATAAGATTTATCCAAACGCTGCATACTAAAGCCCACTACACAATACAATGCAAGGTGTCATGGGGAGCTTACCTCCGCTTCCTTTACTGTAGGATACAAATGAGTTTTAAAATAGCACATATCTGTCAATTCAAAATTAAAACCATAGGAACCCTGGATGCATAATTAACCAAACAAATATTTAATTTGCATACAATATAGACAATTCATCAATTAATTATGCCACATACAGTCAGTTTGTTGCAGGGCAGTCATTTTAAAATGTGATTATTTTGCAAAGGAAAGTCGAGCGCATTTTCCAACTTTCTGAGAATAGGCATTTCATTTCAAGGCATTTAAACCATGTAGCCCACACAATCTCTAAAATAATTTCTTGCCGTTCCTCCGCCTCACATTGTCATCCACATGTGTTTTCACAGAACCTGCCATTTTCCGTGGAGAACAAATGGCGTCTGCTGGGCATGATGGTGCTGTTCTTTGGCAGCGGCTTCACTTTCCCCTTCATTATCGTCAGACACCAGATTCTGAAGAAGTAAAGCGGTCCGGCGTTATGATTCCTTCGAGGTAATTATGGTTGCTGTGTTTATCTAGCCTGTCTGTTTTCATTTGAATGTCAAAAATGCTGTGCCGTTTATTTGAGCCTTGGTTTGAATAGTGACCTCAGACAATGGCAATCCTTCACTGCGCTTCTTTAGCCTTTTGCTGTGCAGCAGCACACCTTGCATGTCTGACAGAGACAGGAACACATGTCATGTGGGTTTATATTACAGTTATGATGTTTAGATAAGCTTGCGCATTAGCAGGTTAATGTGACAGTTTATTGCCGACATTGATGCATATCAGGTGGAAGCAGGCCAGCCAGAGTTGCTGTTGTCACATTTATCATCACTGCTGTTTGCTCTGAAATTGCTTTTCTGTCATCAGATGTATGTATGCAAGACATCTTAGCACTTTCATCTTCTTATTCTCCCTGCAGGTCTCCAGCTGGAACATTTTTGTCCATCAGTTCTATTCGTTTAGAAGAATGAGAATCCCTTAATTGTCTTTGTAAATAAAGTTGCCTCAGATTTATCTGAACTTGTGTATTCCCTTATTTCCTGCCACACCAGAGCGTAGTATACATGGAAAAGCTATATAGTTTACAATGGGCAGAGTTATCCAACACCTGACTCGGTGGTGACGTCTTTGGTAATAGTGTCTGTTTCCAACACCCCGAACTTCACCAGTGTTTTGTTTTCCATTGCTTTTCTGTAATCAAGGCTGTCTTATGTCAGTCAGGCTCACTTGATTAACACTGACATGCATGTGTTTATATGAAAATGGGTATAAACACTAGATCAGTGGTTCTCTTAACGTTTTCACCTCAAGGACCTCTAAACTGACACAAACCACAGACCCACATTTGATCGATCTGGGAACCCAGAGTCAGTCTATTGTCGTGACGATAGACTCTGGGTTCCCAGATTGCAATGGGCTACATGCACAACTCCACTACTTCCTGAAATTAGTCCAGCTTCTTTATTTCCTGTCATCACTATTGGATGAACTGATTCATGTCAGGTGTGCTGCAGTCACAACAATGATCAGGCACACCTGATTCATCAATTCATCCAATAGTGTAGGACAGGAAATAAAGAAGCTGGACTAATTTCAGGAAGTAAAGGAGTTGTGCATGTAGTCTGTAGAGAGCCGCAGGAACGAGTCCGGAAATCATCGATGCTAACACTCCTGGTTCTTCACTGTTTTCGCCTATGGGAGTTTTGAATGGGTTTTTGGCGCGATGCTTCTAATAATCTCTCTGGGCAACGCTGGCTTAATCAAACGCGAACCAGTGTTTAGTAATATCATCTTCACACACGAGGACCACTTTTATGAGTTTTGAAGCTTTTACGTGCCGCTAAAAGGGCGGCTAGCTAGCAAACGGCTAAATGAGACCACACTGTTGAGTCGATGGATATATATACGTCAATAACGTCACCGCTTCAAAGGACGAACACGGAAATTCTCTTTCCCTCACCTGGTTCAGCCCGGGGTAATCAGTGCACACAACAACAGTCCAGGTGGAAGCCTATGCGACAGTGTGTAGTTCTGGATTAGCTTAGCTCGAGCTTTTTACTTCTAGGGCTCGCATTTACGCTACAAAACTCATGAAAGTGGTCCTCATGTGTGAAGATTATCCGACTGAACTCTGGTTCGCGTTTGATTAAGCTTGCCTTGCCCAGAGACCTTATTTGAAGCATTGCGGCAAAAACCCAGTCAAAAATCCCATAGACAGAAACAGTGAAGAACCAGGAAGTCCATCACTTCCCCGTTCTGACTACAAAAATACGTCATCCCTGTGGCTCTCTATATTTGATAAGATTTTGTCCCAGGGTCCCCCATCTGAAGATTTTAGCTTTTGTGATGACCCTCCCACTCCCTGTCTTGCAGGAGCCTGGTGTTGGGGTTGTTAGGCTGATTGGATGCACCTGGGCCCGGTGCACTCATTGGGAAGACCTTCAGACAATAGACCCTTTTCACGGGGACCATTTTGTGTCGAAAAGGCAGAATAAACACGGGTGCGAGCAAAACACTAATGAGGGTTTCCACATTCCAATCATGGGAGTCTGAAACCCCCATTAGTGTTTTGCTTGCACCTGTGTTAACCCTGCCTTTTTGACACAAAATGGCACCCGTGAGAAGGGTCTATTTTGAAGCAATTCCTTTCCATTGAATGAGGTGATTCATAGTAGAACGAGTGTTCAGTCTCTCTACCTCCTCACTGATGCATGTTTTGTTCTTTTTATTTGTGTAATGTACAGTAGTTTGTGTTTAGTTATTTTCCCCTAGTTTTAGTTAATAAATTGTTTTAACTTTTACTTGGGTAAGTCGTACGCCCCCAAAAAAGTTAATTTATTAACTAATACTAATGGAAAATAACTAGACAACACAAACGAATGAACAAAACAAAAGGTGAGGAGGGAGAGGGACTGAATGAGAAGGTCTTCTTAAGCCCAATGAGTGGACCAGGCCCAGGTGCACCCAATCAGCCTAACCCCAACACCACGCTCCTGCAAGACAGGCCCAGGAGAGCGGGAGGGTTGTCACACTTAGATGTTTTATTACAGAAGGTGTATGAAACCCATGACCAAAATACATTCTGTCATTGTGTTACTTCTGTTTGGAATTCTAGTGAAAATCAATTATTACCCTTTTTGCTGGGAACCCCATCAAGGACCCCACTTTGAGAACCACTGCACTAGATTGTAAAACTTGATTACCAAGCTAATTATTACATTTGATCAGTTAAATGTGCTTTTTGGCCAGTGAATAGTGTGCAGGTAAATTAGTCTCCTAGGAGATGTAAACATCCACCATAGTCCCCTGAACAACAGTATCAGCTTAATATGCTAACTGTTCTGTGAATATCAATGTGAATTGGCCTTGAAGCATATGAATGGATGTATTGTATGCACAATAATCAGTGGCTATTATGCTATAGTTTGCTGCCCCTGGGTGACTAACAAATGTACCCACAGTACTGTAACCTAATTCAAACATTCTCACTCATTCTGTGAGAATATTTTTTTTCTGTTCGCACCCATAATCTATTTGTTGGCACATGAAATGGTTGACTGGTACCATGATTTTCACTGATAGAAGTTGAGCCTGTATCAAAAAGGCAACACGTGGTCAAAGTTGCAGCCAACCTATAACTTAGTCGGACGGAAATAGAATTCCGCCGCATTCTACTCAGAGGAAATGTATGAAATGGCTTAATGGGATGTGAAGAAGCCAGTCCTCTGCTCTTAACAGCTTCTCATATGGCTATTGTTCCCTCCCCACTGCTCAGCTCTTCTGCTGAACTCTGCTGAATAACCTATTTCAGTTCAATTAACCCTCTGCTTGTGGCTATAATTATCCAAGGACAAAATATAAAAAGGGTGGGGGGGTGTGTGGAGGCTCAGTCGGCGGGGAGGTGTCATATTGTAAAAGTTAAGGGGTTTTCCACGTGCTTCTATTAAGGTCTGCCTTTCGCCTGGAGTCATTTTTGGAAATTGGGTAAGGTTAGTTCTTCATTTTCTCATGCTTAGACTGAGAGACACTGGGAGAGTCAGCATGTGAAACGAGCTGGCACATACCCTTTGTAAATCTCCCTCTCACTATGGGAACATGTAAAGCTGTCAGGTGCTTTTGTGTTCTTTTGCATGTGTAACGACCGTTTTACTGCCTGCGCCTCTGGATGGAAGAGCGCTCAGGTCGGACGCTGCTTGCTGGCTGGTCATAAAGTTATCACACGTTTAATGGGGTCACCAAGCGGGGGCAGATATTTCATAGGTGTGTTGTGTTGTTCCCAGTGTTGGGGGTAACTCATTACAAAAGTAACATATTACATGTAATATATTACTTTTAGCAGTAACTCAGTAATATAACTTATTACTTATAGGATATCAGTAATATTATACCAGTTACTTTGTCAAGTAACTCAAGTTACTTAGAGTTATTTCTTTTTAAATCAAAGCACATATTTAAATAAATATACAATCATTTCCTAATCAAACTGTCTGTTTTTATGCAAATAACCACTACAGGTGACAATAACAAAGGAAAAGAATAACTTTTAGAATTTTGGATTGTTTACACTGACTTCAAGGCGGTTGACATTTTTCGGGATGGTTCCGGGGCAGCGATGTCATTCTGCTGATGCTGTTGTTTTGGTCAAAGTAATGCAAAAGTAGTGTAATAAGTAACGAGTTACTCTACACAGACAGTAATATTGTAAAGTAACTTATTACTTTCAAAAGAAAGTAACTAGTAATATGTAGTATATTACATTTTGAAAGTACTGGTTGTTCCCGCTTGGAACGGGGTGGCCTTTGTTAGTATAGCGGGTAGAGAGGGGATTTCCTGGTACACCTGTTTAAAAACGATGCAACCTAACTACACACAAGCAAAACCGTACACACTGCTCAACAAACCCACAATGCACAGTTGTTATTCTCTCAACATGCTCTGTACTAAACACTTAAACCTAATTATCACCTGCATGCACACCTGTGGCTGAGGTCATATAGTCTCATTATTAGGCTTTTTCTGTGATGCACCTTGAGGTGATAATGCAGCTGAATATGGGAGGTGGTGGGTGATCAGTTACAGGCGTTTCCTTTAAGAAAGCAAGCCAGCGAATGAGAAATCAACACTGCATAATGCATACAATGAGACCTACCTAATTACTATGTTGCCACACACAACAAAGGGTGCCAATTATACACTGTGACAGTGACTCGGGCTGCTCGCTGCTTTCTCAATACTTTTCTCCATCCATCAGGGGAAGTGCTCCGCCTGTCTCACCTCACAACAACAATAATCCTCTCAGAATGGCCCTTATCGGCATATAATGAAGCATGTAAGCCACTGCAGATGATGTCCTTCAGCTCTGCAACATGCACCATACTTCAGCATCCTCCTTTGGATGCGTCTGAAATTTCACTCTGCTCTGATTGAAGAGAGAGAGAGAGAGAGCTTTTGAGTACCATCAGTCCATTAGAGACAAAGTAAAACATGAACAGGTTTGATTTCCAAACAGGTTGAGATGACTTGACACAAGAAAATGAAAACGTGCTCAATTATTGTCAGTCACTGACTGTTAATAAATCCTTTTTTAATGTGCATCAAAAGTGTACAGCAATTCGTGGGGAGATTTCTAAGCCTCGAGAGACAGCTTGGTAGGCAGCTAGATGGTTAGTTTCATAATTTGTTGCTTTTGTTGTAGACATTTGAAAGCTCTGGAGCACGTCTGACGGTCTGAGTGTGCTGTGAACTCTCAGAGAGGATGACACACAAGTGCCGGCAGCTACTTTTTTTAATTGAATTGAATTTGAATTGAATTTAACAAATGGTTCACTTTGGTGCTGCGGCACACTCTAGCACTCAGAGTGCTAATTTAGGAATGTCTCCAACATTCAAATCCTTTTGCGAGAAAAGACGATTATAAAAAGACCCACATTTGCTCCCTCTGAGAGTCTAGATTTAGAGTGGCATAGACACTTTCAGTTTTAAGACCATAGAGATCAGACCTGCGAGGTGTCACATTGTCTGGGCATCTGAGAGAGAGAGGGAGAGGGGGGGGGGGGGGGGGTCACAGCAGGGGGTAAAACATTTTTCCATAAATGTTTGATCTATTCTCTGCCATTATGCTTCTAACTGGGGCTTTTAAGAGTAGTTGATGCCAGACTCCAGGCAGTGAGGACCAATTAGACACAATGGTGTTAGCTACTGTATCTGGACGAGGCCCAAAGCTGCAGTGCAGCACTGGCGACTTGTGAAAAGTACATGAAGGGTGTGCTGGCACAGGGCATGTCGCAGGAGGGACCCTATGGCAGCAGGCCACAATAGCCTACATCACACCTTTTAAGATGGGCTTGACACATATCTGCTGCGCGGCACTTTGAGAGGCTGCAGGGAGGAAGCAGGCGGGGGGGGGGGGGGGGGGGATACATTACAGGGGGATTACGCAGCCAGCATGCCAAGTCTCTCGCTGGAGTTTGTCATGCTGCATTTAATATGTAAGTGTGGAGGGAATGAGAGGGAGAGAGAGAGAGAGAGAGAGCTATTGTGAATGTCTGTGGTATTTGCATATAGTTCACCACAGTTTATGCCATCATTATAGCCAATATCTGCTAAATGCATTCTTGTAATTGTCTCCCTTAAATGCTTTACATTCCCCAGCGTGCAGGAGCCAATTAAAACAAAGTGTAGTCATTAAAGATCAATTCCATAGCAGCATATCGCCATGCGGTGATTGTGTAGCATCATGCATGGTAATGAAATTAATAGGTTATCTCCTTCCACAAAACAGCTACAGTACAAAGGTGAAAGCCATTATATTCTAATCCCTCAGTTACACTATTGCAGCTATTTATTTCCCCCCGTTATGCAACAAACACCCAATAATGTTGTTTTTTTATATGTTCATCATGGGAATATGTAAATCACCTGATTTGCAGTATTTGTGGCCATTCATTGCGGTCTCTGTAGACTGTTCAATAATAGACTTTTCTGGATCTCACGTGTGTGAAATCTAATTATAGACTCATTTGCACTTCAGAGGAGAAGATAGTGGGCTTAGCTTGGTGTCAGGCACGCACAAGCATCTCATAAAAAAAAAGACTCAACATTTTACTGAATCCCTTAGAGGCATATTTCACATCCAGGCACAGCAGCATTATAGTCAAACAATTACGTTTGTAACAAGTTGGCATGAGTGGACTCAATTGTGATTGATATATAAACATTTACTTACTCTGAATGACTGTGGGTGCATGACAAACACTCTGCTCTCGAAATTGCCCCTCTGGGTGAGCTGGATGAGTTTTAATCATCTCGTTGATGCAAACATCTAGCGCAGCAACATTTCATTATACCGACCAATCAATGTATTGCATGCAGCACTGGGGGAGAGATGTGGCCCGCCCATCATATTGGCATGATGACAATATGAGCTGATAGCAGAGCTGTCTCCTCCAGTCCCCGAACAACAGCCGTGACACTGCACTGTCAGTCAATAAAGTTTCAAGGACATCCCAAACTCCTCCAAGTTTGCTGCTTAGCCCATCCTCCTTCCCTACCTTCTCTGTTTACCACACTCCACCTCAAAGATGCTGAGTTGTGGAGAAGTGCGGAACTGTCAGTGCAGGAAGATGAAGTGTACACGCACCTCCCACTTCGTCAGAGTGGGGCTCCACTGCCTCAGCCAGGAACTCTACACAATTAGTCCAGAGCCTCCAGGGGATCGCTGTTCATAGGAGATGAATGTGTGTGTGTGTGTGTGTGTGTGTGTGTGTGTGTGTGTTTTCTGTGTATGAGAGAGAGAGAGACGTTTGATGGCCTTTAATGAACCATCTCCCATAAATACAACAGAGGAAAAAAATAACTACAACCTCAACAACTCACCAGCTCCTGCTCCTATTGGCACGCATGCACACAAACGCAAAGACACAAAACAGCAACACTGAGTACACCAGAAAGCAGTGCCAGCAGCCCACGCCATCACATGTGACATTCAAATACCTGCAGTCATGCCCTCTTTACATATTGCACTCTGCAGCCCCCGGTCATTCATAAATGTTGCAATAGCAACTCTAGAGGAAAATACATGTACTCCACCTTAAGGTGCACAAAGGGCCTGCCTCTCGACAGTGAGAGGCTGCAGAAACGTGCCAGGGAAAAGGAGAAAAAGACACGATCTGTCACCTCAATTTCTCACGCATTGCGTTTGATATAAAAATAACAGAACCGAAAAAGAAGAAGAAGACCTAAAAGGGACGCTGGTCGAGATTTGAGCATAATCTCTACATCCACTTCAGCTCAATTTAGCCCCCAGAACAGTCTCTAGTTCAATAATGTAATACTTTACACTGCCAGAGTTAATACTAGCCAGATCCAGGGGTGAGGAAGTTCTTGTTTTAAATAATCATGCCCACTTCAGTGTAAGCTCTCTCTCTCTCACATAAAGCCTTACGCTAATGCCTCTGAAGGGACGGATGGATGGATGTGCATTTTCCTCTCTGTTATTAAATAGTTCTTAGCACATCAAATGTCAAGCTAAGTGGAGCAGTTTTGTGATATTTTGTCTGGGACGAGTGTGTTCCTTTCCGTGCCCCTCGTGAATGAACACCAAGTGACTTGGATTCCATTTTAATAAGTCACATTCTCAATTTTCCATTCCTGTTGAAGTGATTGTAGCCATCGTAATCACATCACATTGAATAGAAGTGGAATGAGTTTAACCTAATGCCACTGATTCTTCTGCCTAATGTTATTTGGGTCTTCAACATGAACATAATATTTCTAGTTTAGCCTATTTGGTTTGTTAGTAGTGTGATCTATGACTATAAAGCTGGACAATTAGTCACTCAAGTTTCAGTTTCCCAAGAAAAACATTACACCCACACAGTGTCATGTCAGTGGACCAATTCACTGTACTGTAGCAAACCTCAGTCTCTGTCTCAAAAGGGCTGGGTTGGTTGGGTTCCATATGATCTAGCCTACATTTGAGGAAAAACTAACGCTGAAAGATATGTTTTCTCTAATGAAGCGTCTCTAGGGGGAGGGGGAGCGGAATATGGGAGAGAGAGAAAAAGGAAGAGGTTGCTCACTTGTTGTTTTCTCTGCACAGTTTCTTTCCTCCCACAGATAGAGGGAATATATTTGAACCTTTCTGTGGCAGCAACAGTGTCTGTCTCTGTCCCTCGTTACTCTCGCTGGAGAGATCCAACCCACGGCATTTCACAGACACACACACACACATGCACACACACACACACACACACACACATACAGTACACACACTCATATACGCACGCACACACACAGACATCTGCCACAAAGCTGCATATTCACATGCACATTTGCACACACACAGGTGCTCAGTGACAGATAGGCCAACATGCATACACACACCGCTCAAATACACACATGCACACTGACGAGATATATACCATGTACATTATGCACACAAGGATGTGCACACACACACACCAACACACACATACACACACACAGACACACTAGTCCAAACAAACTATGAGACAAGGTTTTAACGCCTACCCAATTTCTATTCTAGCTGCGGCAGGCAGCCAAACTCAGCTGAAAGTGTTTTTTTTTTGAGAATCTGTACGTCTGTTTTAGGTATATTTGCTGAAATTAAATGAGCAAACTAAGCAGACTGAATGCTGCTGTTGTAGAATCAGCACTCCTCCACGAATGGAGTCCAACAGACAGGATGGCAATGCCTGTGCAGTCTTACGTCTTCATTTTTAAAGAATATGTAGGCTATTGAATCATTGAATTTCAATTTCACATTACCCACTGTGCAGACAGCTGGATTGAAGAGAGCGACAATAGAGAAGTAGAGATGGATAGTGACTAAGAAGCACCGCAGGTAGCCTATATGGAACCCACATTTCTACAATTGTTCCCCATGGGAACTAACACTGTCCCAGAGTCAGAGGGTCATCAATCCTTTTTGCAACTCGGTTTACCATATTTGCAAGGCGTTTTGTTTGTGGCTCAGCAGCATATAGTCTCCCAGGACGGAGATGCAGGGGTACAGTGGTGGAGAGTCAGAGAGAGGTACACTACTGTGCCGCTGGGCAGCTTGAGAGCTCCCCCATCTGGACAAAGACAAATCCTCAAGGCGGTGCAAGTAGTGAATGCTGGGATTGGGAAACTACTAGAGATACTTGTAAATGCCAAGGTTACACCAACAAACAGCATGAGAATATGTCCTCTCCTCTGTATAGTTTAAATGGCTTTTCAGATTCTTTTGTTACCATGCTCATGTCCTCTGATTGTCACAAGTTCATATTTAATGAGGAATAACTCCAACTTTGACAAGCCCATGATATAAAGTTGAGAGCAGCACAGTCTCACGCAGTTTTTGTTGGGTCAGAGAGTGGGATGCAATAATGATTGTTTCCTTTGAATGAGCGAACAGAGTACTACCAACAGAGATCCACTACAAGGCACAAAGGCAGAACTGAGTGTGCAAGGCTATTATGAATGAAAGGCTTGTGTGAGGCAAAGACAGGGAGGGCGATTCGGAGCAGGGGAGGGCGAGGGGTACGCAGAATGCTCTGTTCATCTGCAGACTCTCATCCAGGATGTTCTTTGGACACCACAGATGTTTGGATGAAACCGGCGAGTGTAATTCGGCTTGGCTCCACTTCAGTAGGGTTTGTGAATGGTGCCTTTCACAGCCTCAGTGAACCACATGGTGCCCAGGACCTCAAACATAATGCCTCATACAAGCAATAAAGGATATCTTTGGTAAAGAAACTGATTGCTCTTTCCCTACAATCTACCTGGGTAACATTGCAACCGATTTGATGTCGCAGGACAGTTATCTCTTAAAAATACTGCTGGCAGCCAGCAAAAAAGCTATAACAAGAAAGTGGCTGCAGTCCGATCCTCCAACAAAGACTGACTGGACAGAAATAGTGACCAACATACAGAGTATGGAGAGAATTACCTTCTCTTTGAACCTACAGCTTGTACTTTAAGTACTGGGAGAAATGGATTGTGTTTACATGTACGAACTGAGTTGAATCCCCCACTAGTAAGTCTATGTATGTAAAGGTGACCAACTGTCTGTTTTGTTTTGTTTTGTTTTGTTTTTGTTTTGTTTTTCTTTTGTTTGTTTTTCTTTTATGCTCTACTTGTGCTTTGTTTCATGAAAATTTACAAAAATAAAGTATTAAAAAAAAAAAAAAACATAATGCCTCATTAGACTAACTCAATATTGCTAACAAAAGCATAAAATGTAATTGATTGGCCCATATATATTTTTGTTTACAAAGTAGATAATGTTTGAAATGTGCCGCTGCGTGAAATTTACAGTGGTACATGACATTCAGCAGGAAGTAGAACTCTTGCTGAACATCCAGAACTGTTCCACTGATGAGACTTTTAAAGCGCTCAGTTTGGCAGAGAGCAGAATTTTTTTTTTACAGGTAATTACCCCAAATTATACAGATTTAATTAACCTTATCGTTTTTCCAGCAGGCTATAGGGATCAGTTCAGACTTTATAAAGTTGTCTTTTACTCTCTCTCTCTCTCTCTCTCTCTCTCTCTGTCTCTCTCTCTCTCTCTCTCTCTCTCTCTCTTTGTTTTGCTAATCACAAACTCACTTCTCGTCTCCCTCTTCGCAATTACAAAGATATAAAAGAAGTGAAAAGCCTTTCCACTGATGAAACCATGAACCTTTGGAGCTCATCATTACCTGCTGATTTTAGTCTGTGTGGTGGTGGTGGTCCAAACAAAATCATCCATATAGCCTTTTTGCTTTCAAAGGAGAGGGCGAGATATGCAATTAATAAGAGAGGTTAGAGTTTACTTTTCACCGGCCTGTCCAATCACTGTGCGGTGCCCGGGGTAATTCAGTGAGCAAAGCCATGGCAGGGGGTGGGTGGCCTGAGGGAGACGGGCTGGATCAGAGGAAGCGTGATAAGGGCTGAAGGAAAGGCTGCGGCCCCCTGACAACCCAGCTTGCATGGCAAATGAGGAAGCTGAGCCAACCTAAACATTTGCTGAATGTATAATGGGAACGATCAGACCACTTCAATGTCAGCTAAGCGGTGTGTGCTACAACACTTTTGTGACAACCACAGCCCGATACTGCAGATTCCTCTGCCACGGTGCAATGGGATGAGTCTTTGCACATTAAAGTCTGCAAGTGAACGTCATTCATCCAGTTTTGTCACATATCTCTTCATGAAGCCATAATAACATTTTAACTACAGCCTGTTACACAACAAGATCTCATCACACATCACAGCGTGCCTCATCTGCATCTCTGTGGCTCTCCCTGTCTGTCTCACAGTGCCTGGATGCAGCGAATCAAAAGCATCACTCACTTGACTCCACCCAGGAAGCCAGTGACACTATATATTCTGTTGTCTTGCAGAAGAGATTGATAGATGTTGGAGAAATAGACTATTTACACTGTTACGGTATTCATGACCTCATTCAGGAACAATCGGTTAGTCATGAGTCTGGCTGGCCAGCCTCCCGTCCCTTCTGTGAGAGGAGTCTGGCGGCGCTGGTCACCATTCTGGAACTGCGATGGGTGGCGCTTAGCTAGCCTGGGTAAACCCAGCCCCCAGTGACCTGCTCTCAGGCTCACCCTGCTTACAGTCACAAGGTGACTGGGAACTGAGAGAGCAGGTCATGTGGGGGCTGGGTTTACCTAGGCTAGCGCTTAGCGACAGTGCCCTTGGAAAATAGTTTCCAACAATCCAACTTGCCATTTTCAGCGTGTAGCAACGAGCTAGTAGCGTGTAGGTTTCTTCCGTTAGCTTGCTAGCTAGTTAGCATTGTTAGCTAGTTAGCATTGTTGTTTTCATTGTGGCGGCAGGGGACTATTTACAGCGACACACAGAGAGGAGGTAGCGGAAGCCGCTCTGATTGACATGGTTGGAGCCAATGACAGAGCTTCTTAAAGGAACACTCCGCCCATTTTCAACCAGCTTTGTATCATTAGAACATCAGTAGTATATCAGAAAACTGTAAACTGTTTTGAAGTCTGTCATTTAATTCGACAGTTATTGACTCATTAACTCAAATCAACTCTCAATAACTGTCAAACTAGATGAATGACTTCAAAACCGTCATCTAGTTTGACAGTCACTCAACAACACTAACAACAAGAACACTCAATAACTGTCAAATTAAATTACAGACTTCAAAACAGTTTACAGATTTCTGATATACTACTGACGTTCTAATGATACAAAGCTGGTTGAAAATGGGCAGAGTGTTCCTTTAAGTGGGGAGTGGAAATCCGGCAGCGTCTGAAATCGACGCCTCCAATGGGAGAGCAGCTGTAGAGCAGGGGAGGGCTTATGCCAGCAGCCTGTTTCCATGCAGCCAGACTCCTCTCACGGAAGCGAGGGGAGGCTGGCCAGCGAGACTAGTCATGAGCAGTCATTGGTTAATAGGCTTTATGCTGAAGGTCACGTGACCTTCAGCATAAAGCCTATTGATCTGTCAGTCATGGCTGCCATTTTGGGTAAATGGAGTTATTGACATGTGTCATATGTTTGAGCAGATGATTGGCTGAAGCCTGACTTTAGGGCAGGCCAACCTAGCGCTCATGGGTTATTTCCAGCAGGAAGCGAGAGGCGGGGCGTGGGGTGTTTGCAGGCTTGGCAGAACGTCACGCGGACGCCAACCTAAGCTGGACCCTAAACTGAATATAATGGCCATGAACCGAACCCCGTAGATGTAGATGTTCTTCTGTGTATGTTACAGTACGTGTGTCAGTCGTCTGTCAGGTTGCTTTGGCAACTGCCCTCTTCGTGTTGGGGAGTGTTGCAACATATCCGACTGTGCTGAGAGGAACACTTTCCTGTTCGCGCTGGCCCAGTGGATCAACCAACGCCGAGGAGAGACGATACCAGACCGGGGGGCAAACACGCTATGATTGCTAAGTCACGATATGCTAACGTTAGCTTAAACAAGCCTTGTCCGGCTAACCGGCTGGTAGCCCTTGAGACCTAGACAACGACGCCGATAATAAGTGAACTGTCCACTAGGTGGGGCGCCATGACAGCTCATTGGGAGTGAGAAGCAGCCTCTGCTCTGACAAGCAGCTGTGGATGATGCTCAAGCCCATCCACTGCTCTTATAATCCGTATACACTAACGGCAGTTTTGCCTCGGCGAGCTGAGGAATATTCCCGTCTGGCATATTTTTTTCTCTCTCTCACTCTCTTTCTCTGTCGCTCGCCCTGCATCCTGATATGTCCCTCACATCTTTCACACTTTAGCTTATGAATCCAAACTGACGGCAGGCAGAGTTCTTTTCAAACTTTCCGAAAAGTGACTGAATAGAACATGGAGCCCTGCGGCTCCTGGGGGCTCCAAGACTCTGGAGCTTTCTTGGGTGGTACATTTCAAAAGTGGAGGGGGAAAATTCAAAATCAAAGAAGTTAGAGAAGAAAAATCTTTCAAAGTGTTCAAATAATAACCTTAGAAAGCAAGCACAGGTAATAATGGGATTTGTGAAAACTGACACAGAATTTGTTTAATGAAAAACATACGTCGCCAAACTTACTCACACACTATCAGAATTGCACTTTTGTTTCATCATTTCCAGTGGAGATCTAACGCAGCATGATAAGTTATTAAAGATGGTATTCTCATCAGTATTATCTTGATGAAATGTCATCATCACATCATAGAGTCGCCTTATTCTGAACAAATGATTTAATCTATCCATGAAAAGCTTTCCCTATGGCTATATCATACTATTTTATTACTTCTGTGTCATTTTCACAGGAATAAATTGAATAAAAGTGTGTAGACTTAATTTGATACGGCTATGGGTCTTTTAGACTTTGAAATTGAATTTCACCTAAATCAAAGTCTAGTAATTTTCAGACACAATAAAGCTTAGTGCTTTTACTTTTAATGGGATTTCTTTAGTGTCTTTGTTCTGAAGAAGTTAATTGCTTTTTCAGAGGGCGTCGATTGACAATATGAAATGGGCATTCATGACACCTACCTTACACTGTATCTCCCCACACAGCATTCTCTGTTGTCAAATAGCCATTGACAGCTTCACTCCCAAATTAAATACTTCCGTTTTTTTTAGCTAGATGATAACTGGACTATATGGGGCCGCAGCAGCAGATGTCTTTATAGTGGCAAGGGAATGGCAGCAGATTTCGAGTTTTGATTATTTTGTCTTTTTGTCACTTAATTGGGTTTGTGTTGCCATTGAATTCTACATAGGCTCCTGTGGGAGCCCTCATTTATAGTGGTTGCGCATGACAATAGTTCATTAATTAAATTTGCTTTGCTAAGGTCCCCGAATGGTCTCTTACTGTAAAGTTGGGATGAATGGCAGAACAAGAAAAGATGGTCTAATTAATGCACCAGCTCACTATGCCTTCCACCACTGTATTTAACCTCTGACTCCTTTTTTAATGAATTAGTCACATGGAACAGCTTTGATTTATATTCCATCTATTCATGCACACGGACAAATGTGGAGAAATATTGCTTTTTGGTCCGCCTATTCTGGAAAAGCCTGAGCCTTAACCTGAGGGTTAAGGATGTTCAAATATGTGTATAAAAGTTTCTCCACGTCCACATCTACATAGAAGAGAGATGACTAGCAAGTGGATGAGAGGAAATGATGCATGTAGGGATAATGCTAACTTAGCATGCTACAGAGGCAGCAGAAAGTACGAACACTGCTAAACTGATGAGAGGCACTTATACTGCATTCAAGACAACTCGGAACACGGAACTTTCAATTCGGATTTTCTGACCTCTGGAATAGTTGCGTTCATGCTGTTTTGAACTCGGAGTTACAAAAACATACACAGCTAGCTTATTTCATTGGTAAAATAAACCATTCAATTGCTTTTTCAGATGTCGGAGCTCGTTTTTTCCTCTGATGTTGTCTTAAACGGGGTATACTGGACTGGAAAGAACAAGGTTAAAATATTCTGTCAATTTTTTTTACATGCTTCAGTTCATCCAGGTATGAATTACCATAAGAGTATAGTGAGTGAGTGAGTGAGTGAGTGAGTGAGTGAGTGAGAGTGAGTGAGTGAGTGAGTGAGTGAGTGAGTGAGTGAGTACGTGAGTCAGTGAGTGAGTACGTGAGTCAGTGAGTGAGTGAGTGAGTGAGTGAGTACGTGAGTCAGTGAGTGAGTGAGTGAGTGAGTGAGAGTGAGTGAGTCAGAGAGTGAGTGAGTGAGTCAGTGAGTGAGAGTGAGTGAGTGAGTGAGTGAGTGAGTGAGTATGTGAGTGAGTGAGTGAGTAATTGAGCGAGTGGATGTAGGGAGGGAAGAGACCGCTCTATCATCTCCACTCAGACACCACAGGGATTTAGAGCGAGAGACATAGAGGGGCAGAAAGAGAGAGACAAACAGCTTCTCCTGACCTTTGAGACAATAGCTAAATCCACAGAGGGGGGAATTGAGCCGGCCATAATATTGGGCTTTTCACTTCCACTACAGAGAAGTGCTCTTCATGCTGCAGAGGAAAATAAAACTGGACCAGGATACCACAGAGCATTAGAATGATACTTGCAAATACCTTGAAGCCCATGGCGCAGTGGTGTGGCCATTCAGCCTTATGGCACTTTTGGCAATGTTTTGGGGGCACCTCAACACCATGGCTAATTATTTTCAACATGGAATATGGTCATACTCCTAACCCTAACCCCCCTCACATGCACCAATGCAGAGAGATGGACTTCCGTAAAACAATTCAGCCAATCAGATTTCACCAGGGGATTTCTCCTGGCAAAATCCGGAAATGCTTGTGATTCAGAATCTCCGTCGCTGGAAGCGTGCTGACGTAAGACGTTGGGTGTGACCACGTGAGACTAATCTCTAGCTACGGCCCTTCTTCCCTAGCCCCGCCTCCTTTCCTTACCATGCCCCCTTCCACCACCCACACCCGCCTAGCAACTCCCGCTACCGACCCCTCGTCCCTGACTCTATATGACCTTCCTATCTCTAGCTACGGCCCTTCTTCCCTAGCCCCGCCCCCTTCACTCACCACACCTCCTCCCACCACCCACATCCCCCTATCCACTCCCCCTACCCACCCCTCGAATCCTGACTCTCTACTACCTTCCTATCCCTAGCTACGGCATCTATTCCATAGCCCCACCCCCTTCGTGACCATGCCCCCTCCCACCACCCACATCCCCCTAGCCACTCCCCCTACCCACCCCTCAAATCCTGACTCTCTACTACCTTCCTATCCTGAGCGACGGCCCCTTTTCCTCTTCCTTTGTTAAACAAATCAAAACTATCATATTATTTATAGTAGCTGCCCTTTGCCATGATGGCAAGGCAAATGCTTTGGAAAACAATTCATACATAGGCATCAACTTCACTATTTATTTGTCAAATGATGGCCTTAAGATAATAGCATTGTACATTCAATCAGGTGTGTCCAATCTTTTGACTGGTACTGTAGTGTACAATAGGCTGTATGCTCCAATTCTACCAGCTGCACCAGAACATTCCTCTCCATCTTTCTTCCAGTGTTTTTAGTCCTCTCCCATCCAGCAGTTCATTGAGGTCTTAAACGCTTTATGTACCTTCGTTAAATTGTAACTAGTGTCATAATTCTCCTCGATTTGAATCAAAAGCGTGTCTCTGCAGTTTAAATGACATGGTGGCACATAGGCTGGGCTATGATGTCAGAGCAGTACTGTAGCATATGGGCCCTTCACTGTACTGTATACATTTTCATCCACTTCAGTTTAAGCAGGTTAGCATGATGGACTAGTTACCGGTGCAGCCTGTCACTGTAGTGTGCAATGCAGTCTGATGTACACCGTTCTAGCCTCTAAGTACTAGCTTATGCCCTGAGCAATTACGGGCTGCTTCGCTA